>NW_024543076.1:4500000-4512500 GCF_018167655.1 Microtus oregoni | reverse complement strand
ATAGCCTGGGCTGATCCAAACTCACCACTGTAGTCTCTTTACCTCGGTCTCCTGAGTGGTGGGACTGTAGTCGTGTGCCACCATGTTCAGCCATGCCCTGAAATAGCTCTTTATTTCATTTATTTACTTATCACAGAGAGAGAAATGCAAAATAATTTAATATACAAATACCATAAAATTATAAGAATGAAATGGTCTTTGTATAACAAGTATTCCTTTATATTTATGGTTGTGAGCCCAGCCTTTAATGGCTGAGCCATCTCTCCAGCCCTAACAAGTATTCCTTAAGAGTGGTTATCAAATATTGATTGGGGTGAGTTGGAGGCTGCCATATAATATTTTGTTTGTTTGCTTGTTTTTTGAGACAGGGCTTTTCTGTGTAGCCCTGGTTGTACTGTAGACCAGGGTGACCTTGGACTTGGAGACCCAACTGTTACTCCCAAATGCGGGGAGGATTAAAGGCATGTGCCACCACTGCCAGTTTGCAAATATTGCTTGCTTATCAATAATTAGGGATGTGTGGTGGTAATTTATGGGAATGATTTCTCTCTCTTCAACAATGTGGATTCTGGATGTCGAATTCAGGTCATTGGTAGCAAGTACTTTCACCCGCTGAGGCTTCTCCACAGCCCTTATCCCAGAATTTTATTTTATTTTATTTTTTTGTAAAGCAAAAAAAAAATCTATCTCGTTAACATGGAGAACAGTTGCAGAAGATATCCGGTGCCTGCATGCGCATCTGCATCCACACCTGTGTCCACAAAACACATGTGCATATGTGTTTACTCCCATCTTTTTTTTTCCCAACAGAACTATGACCCAAATCTTAATTTTGTGTGGTTTTCCACTTGTAATTGGGTTGGATATGAAGTTCGGGATGTGGTTGGTAGCCTGAGGTTGGTCAGTCTGGGTGACCTCAGAAGGCAGAGAATCTCGCTATAAACACCACCTTCAGAGTGTGCACTGCAGCTCTTTCCTGTCCCACCCATGACTCAGCCACACTTGGGCACGAGGATTCAAGGCATCCATTTACCACGAGACAGCCCGTACACCCTCTGCCTTACGAGGCCAGACCCACTCTTCTGTTGTTTGAGTGACTGCTCTGGCTTTCTCTGAAATGCATATCCATATAGCTCTGTTTCCAGGCCAGCATCCCCCGAGTGTCGGCTAACATCAAAACCCTTAGATTGGGTCCCTGTGAGTCAGCTCTTCTGTCTTGTACATCCTCTGTATCTTCTGCTGGAAAGATTCTCCTTTCTCACCAACCCCTCCCTGCGTCCTGTGCTCTGTCCAGATTGCTTTCCCTACCAGCCTATGTTTTCCTGGCTTTGTGCTTCTGCACATTTATCACCCCTCCCAAAATTCTCTTTCTCTCTCTCTCTCTGCATTTTGTTTTCAAGATCTACTGCTAGAATGTTTCAATTCTGGTCAGAATTAATTGCTCTTGTTTGAGCTGTACCCTGCATGGCTGGCTGCATGCACTCATAACAGTACTCCTAGTTGGCTCTTTATGAGAATTGCTTATGAGTCTCGCACTTCTGTCTTTGAGCTCCCTTCGGCAGAAGCCACATCTCTTTTCTTCTTTTCTCTGGCAGTGCCTTGAAAAGGGCCTGGCAAAGGGTACGTGCTGGTGACTGATGAGAGAATGAAGACCACAAATTATCCTGTGTGACAGGTACAGGGATTTGTGTTTAGGGATGAAGTATGTACATGTACGTTAGCTGTTTGGTGGTGTTTATAGTGGGTTTTATTACTGCCATTAATGGTAGTGTTATTGGTAGATAGGTTCCGTTCCAAATGGCCTGACCCACTCGGTTAGACAGTCTGGAAACAGGGAGCAGCAGAATAGGAATCCAGTCTCCTTATTGCCCAAACAAGGAAATAGGCCCACAAAAGGTCAGGCTTTGATTTTCTGGCACAGAGGTTCATGGCTCCTGCCCTCTTGGACTGGGCTGTTTTTCTCTGCTGTACACTTATTATTTCTTTGTTTCTGTTTTTTTTTTTTTCCCGAGATAGGGATTCTCTGTGTAGCTTTGGCTGTGCTGGAACTAGCTCTGTAGACCAGGCTGCCCTTGAACTCACAGAGATTCTCCCACTTCTGCCTTCCGAGTGCTGGGATAAAAGCTGTGTCCCACCACTGCCTGGTTCAGTTGAAAATGTTTTCCTTACGGATATATTTATTTATTATGTATGCAGTGTTCTGCCTACATGTATGCCTGCATGCCAGAAAAGGGCATCAGATCTCAGTACAGGTGGCTGTGAGCCACCAGGTGGTTGCTGGGAATTGAGCTCAGGACCTCTGGAAGAGCAGTCAAGTGCTCTTAATGGCAGAGCCATCTCTCTAGCCCTCAATTGTAAATATTTTAAAATCAAGTCATAGCATCATTTGTTCAAAGGTGTATTAGTTCTTTTTTTTTTTTTTTTTTTTGGTTTTTGAGACAGGGTTTCTCTGTGTCTTTGGAGCCTGTCCTGGAACTAGCTCTGTAGACCAGGCTGGTCTCGAACTCACAGGGATCCATCTGTCTCTGCCTCCCAAGTGCTGGGATTAAAGGCATCCGCCACCATCGCCCGGCTTCAAAGGTTTATTAGTTAGTTTCTATTGCTGTGAAAAACCACCAATGCCAAAAGAATCTTCTGGGGAAATGGTTTATTTTCGCTTATAGCTTGTAGCCCAGCCTGAAGGGAAGTCAGAACAGGAACACAAGGCAGGAACCTCGAGGTAGAAGTTGATGCAGAGGCCATGGAGGAATTCTGCTGATTAAATTGCGCATCTTGCTTTTTTTTTTATACAACTTCGCACTCCTGTCCAGGGTAGCACTACCCACAGTGGGCCGGACTCTCCTACATCTCTTAGTAGTCAAGAAAATGCACCGCAGACTTGCCCACAGGCCATTCTGATGGAAGCAATTTCTTCGCTGAAGTTTCCTCTTACATAACTATTATAAGTTTTATAATGACTAAACAGGAAATAGATGAGAAAACTTCTGAGCTCATGACTGGGTTTAATAGAGAATGACATGATGAGAAATACTTTTATTGGGATACTGGATATTATTGTACACTGAATTTTTCTTTTCTTTTTTTTTTTGTTTTTCGAGACAGGGTTTCTCTGTGGCTTTGGAGCCTGTCCTGGAACTAGCTCTTGTAGACTAGGCTGGTCTCGAACTCACAGAGATCTGCCTGCCTCTGCCTCCCGAGTGCTGGGATTAAAGGCGTGCGCCATCACTGAATTTTTCTTTTTCTTTTCTTTTTTTTGAGACAGGGTTTCTCTGTGTGTAGCTCTGGCTGTGCTGGAACTTGCTCTGTAGACCAGGCTGGCCTCGAACTCACAGAAATCCACCTGCCTCTGCCTCCTGAGTGCTGGGATTAAAGGCGTTTGCCACCACCACCTGGCTTTTCTTTTCTTTTTTTTAAATTACTTATTTATTTTTGGTGGAGGCCTGAAGAGGAAGTCAGAGGTTCTGGGGATCGAATGCAGGTGATCAGGACTGGCGGCACCTTTACCTGTTGAGCCTTATTGCTAGCATCTTCATGGGTAGCTAATCCAGCTCCTAAGGTTTTCTAACGCATAGCAACAGATTTTTAGTAAGAATCAGGACATGGATGGGCTGGGGAAAAGTAGCTCAAGGTTAGAATTATTGCTTAGAATATCAAGGACATGGCAGGTTTGGGTCCCCATGAATCAGAAGGGAGAAAAAAAGGAGAAAGATGGCCCAGTGGCTGATGGAGATTCCTGACAAGCTGACAACCTGATTGATCACTCAGACCCACAATAGTGGAAGGAGAGAACCAACTCTTGAAAGTTGTCTTCTGACCTCCACACGTGTGAAGTGGTACATGTGACACACACCAATAGATGAATAAAATAAAAAAACTAAGAACACATGAAAGTTGATTATGTAAAAATTTAACAGGTTGATGTCTTCTGGAAAGTTTTTTGTGCACGCTGCAGTTAGTAGAAGCAAGCTAGAAAAAAAACTCAACAAAACAAAAAAGATAAAAAAAGAAAAAGAAAGGACAGAAAGGTAAGAGGGTTTTTTTGGGTGGTGTGGGGAACAAGAAGGGAGATGTGACCAACATACATTTTTTTTTATATGTATGTTGTTTTCGAAGAATAAATCCAAATATCCTTTAAAAAAAAGAAAAAGCAAGGTCTTAAGTCTTCAGCCAGGATTTCAAGGGAGCCCCACTTCACCTCTGATCCTGAGCGTCAGACACCCTACCTGCGCGCGCGTCCAGTAGCCCTAGGAAGTGTGAGCCTATCTTGCCCCGCCCCATTATCGCCCCGCCCCGTTGGCTCCTGGCCCCGCCTCACGTCCCCGTGGGCCCCGCCTCTTCCGGCCCGCGAGGTTTGATTCCCTTGGCGGGCGGAAGCTGCTGGAACTTGAATCCCGTAAAGATTCCCACCGACTCCTTTCTGTTTCAGCTTTGCTGGGTTCTGCGGCGGCTGCTTCGACCTTCTGTCCGGTTCGGTCCCGCCGAGCCTGCCCCCCTTCAGGTCAGTTCTATCGCCCGCGAACCGGGCTCTGAGCTGTGGGGCGCAGCCGGGAGACGGAGCTTTCCCTGGGTTCCGCCCACTCCTGCTGGTCTCTGAGAACTTCTAGACTTTTCGACCCAGGGTTTTCACAGGTGGTGGTGGTTGCTTTTTTTTTTTTTTTCTTTCTGTCGTTCTGAGACGTAGTCTTGTGTAGTCCAGGCTCGTCTCGCTCTCACTGTAGCCAAAGCGGTCCCCGAATTCTGGATCCTGCTGCCTCAGCTTCCCGAGAGCTGGGGAATATAGGCAAGAGCTCCCCACCACCATTCCCGGCTCTCGGAGTTTTTGATGAAGTTGGCAGGAAGTTTGACACCCAGGAGGCTGCCGTAGATGCTAGTTACATTTGTTTCAGTGCTCCTGACTGTCCGCAAAAGCGGTTCAGAGAAGGCCTTTTGGATACTTTAGGGTCGTTCAACTAAGTTTCCTGGGGTGCTCCAGTTAAAAGGGAAGCATGTGATCCCCGTTTTCAGAGTCCACATCCTTCTTCTCCTTGCACCTCCTCAATCAAAGCAAGAGGCCGGAGACGCACATATTGTAAGGGTGCTCCGAGGCTGTAGCAGTAGCTGGAGCAGCAAGGTGGCTCCTGGCAACGAGACTGGAAAGGAACAGGGACCCTTCTCAGAGAAGGCGTCCCAGGGCAGCAGACTCACGCTAGGGTGAGGTGAGTGGGTGTTCTAGTCTCACCTTCGGTAGACTTCTGTAGTTAGTGGAACTCTAAGGAAGGGCGGGGCTTCCGAGCGGCCTGGAATGTTTAGAGGCTTAGAGTCCCTGTTTTTGTTCACAATTGGTGTGAGAGAAATCAAAACAGCTTTTGATTGCACCTTCATGGAAACAGTGGGTCTTTCCTGCCAATCTGTTGTGAACCAACAAAATGGATGGATTAGTCCCCAAATGCTTTTCGAAATGAATGCCTCTGTGGCTGTTCTCCCAGAAGCCTCTGCAAAGGAGATGGAAGGAGTCTACTTAGCTGTATTCTAAGGTCAAACTATAAGCCCTTCTGCACTCCCATTTGAAATGACCAAATCAGTGTCTCACAAGAGGCAAGTTCATGCATCGTGTAGTAAGTGATAGCATGGCCCAAATTACACAGTATTAGTAGAGAAACACCCTCAGTGTGTGTAGTCCATGCTGACCTGGAACTCACAGAGATGCATCTGCCTCTGCCTCCCAAGTGCTGGCATAAAGACATGCTCACAGTGTTTTATAGTTTCATCACATCTCTCAGGATCTAGCGGGTGCCTTGTTTCCTCAGAAGTTTATTATATATACTCCATTTTTTCTATTTCACTACATCTGGAGGGGCATTCAGGTACCGGACTGAGGGTCTGGTTTCCTTTCACACTAGGTCAGGCATCTCTAATCACAAGGATTTCTTTTTTATATCCCAGTTTCTAGAAAATAGAGGTCAGCTTTATACCCACAACATGTAGAGGTAAAACATAGTAGATATAACCACTAGTTTTCTTTCCTTCCTTCCTTCCTTCCTTCCTTTCTCTTTCTTTCTTTCTTTCTTTTTCTCTCTCTTTCTTTCTTTCTTTCTTTTTTTTTTTTTTTTGAGACAGGGTTTCTCAAATAGCTCTGGCTGTCCTGGAACTACCTTTGTAGATCAGGCTAACCTAAAACTCACAGAGCTCCTCCTGCCTCCGCCTCCTAAGTACTGGGATTAGAGATATGTGCCAACACCATGCAGCATCCCTAGTTTTCTTAATAGTAGCAAAAATGTCGTTCCCTGGATTTAATAGATATAATCCAGTCCCACAGTGGTGTTGCTTAAAGACATAGTGATTTGAGGGATGAAAGTAGGCAGAAAAAAAAGGTTTTATTATTTGTGCAAGGTAATCTCTTCCTAGGAGCTGGAAGTTTAAAATGCCTTTGGGAGAAGTCCGTGAAGAAGTTAATTACGAGCCAAGCCCGGTGGTACATTGTGTAATCCTGTGTGTGTGTGATGGGGTTAGGCAGGAAGTGTGGAAGGTCAAAGCTGCCTGGGCTCTGGAGAAAATATAAAACTGTGGGGATTGCAGACCCAAGTCTCCATGCAGGGTTTACTACCCTACTTTGTAGCAGACAGCTCTCAGTCAAATTTATATCTCCCAATTCCCCCATTTCCTTTCTCTTGCTTTCCCCCCTCTTTGAACAGGATCCCAGGAGTTACTGAGCCACGTCTTGACCTCTAAACTGCTAGTATTTCTTGTCTTGGAATTCCTTTATTCTGGTTTCCATTTCTTTGGAGGATGTTGTTTTACTTTGTTCCCGAATTTGTTCTATGGGCAAATGGCCATTAAGAGATTTCTGAGCTAATGAGGCAATTAAGCGTATTCCCTAAAAGTCTGGCTGGGTGAGATGTGGTTGTGGGCAGCAGAGAACAAAGCTGTTCTGTCCTCTCACCTCCACATGCGTGCTATGGCATGTGCACACCCATGTACACATTTATCAGATACACACAATAAGTATAAATTTGAAAGTTAGAAACACGTATGTATGTGTCTGCATGAGTGTGTAGCATGCAGTTGCCTGCAGAGGCCAGAAGAGGGTGTTGGATCCTCTGAACATGGAGTTACAGGTGGTTCTAAGCAGTCTAACATGGGGGCTAGGAACTTGGGTGAGCAGTAAGCACTCTTAGCTGCCAAAGGCCTCTCCAGTCCTTCCTGCTTCCGTCCATTGTAATATAGTGTCTTATGTGTAACCCACGCTAGTCTGGAACTTCAGATCCTCCTCTCTGGTGTCCCCAGTCCTGGGATAGTAGGCAGGTATCAGCATACATGGTTCTGCTTTCTTTTTTGGTGGTATCTTCGATTGTATAGGAATTCTGAACACACACACACACCCCACACATACTTTAGTTTTTTTCCCAGTTGATCTGAAACTGTGTACACCATGCTGGCCTCAGACTCAGAGTAGTCCTCCTTTCTGTCTCCCAAGTGCTGGGATTACAGATGTGTGCCCCTGAGCTCAGTCTTGTTTTGTTTTTTGAGGAATGGTAGTTTTTTGATTTTTCTTTTTAAAGCTTTGTTTATTTACTTCCTTGGTGTATGCTTGGATGTGTGTTGTGGAAGACAGCTGTGGGAGTTGGTCTCTCCTCACTGTCACAGAGGGCCCAGGGGTCAGGCTTGGTGGCAAGCGACTTTACCCACTGAGCTAATTTGTCTTTGATGTTAGTGGGTTTGTTGTTGTTTAAGGTAGTCTCCTGTAGCCCAGGTAGTGAACTTGCTCCGAGGTCTAGGATGACCTTGTGCTCCTGCCCCAGTCTTTCAAGTCCTGGGACTGTAGGGACTACCACCTCCCAGGTATATTCAAGTCTTTATCTGGATTTGATTTGTGTGGTTGGTGTGAGGCAGGAATTCAGGGTCTTTTGTTGTTTGTTTTTAATATGACTAATTAGTCCTTCACTGTCATTTATATGCCTAAAATTTATTTTTATTTCTGATTGCAAACATAGGAGGTGGAGCCTGGTGGTGGTAGAGCACAATTTTAATCCCAGTGCTCGGGAGGGGGTGGGCGGGGGCAGGCAGATCTCTGAGTTCAAGGCCTGCCTGGTACGCTATGTGAGTTCCAGGACATCAAGGCTACACAGAGAAACCTTTTTCAAAAAACGTGTGTGTGTGTGTGTGTGTGTGTGTGTGTGTGTGTGTGTGTGTATGGTGGTGGTGGTGGTGGGGGGAGAGATGATCTGGTGATATTTCTCTTATTATTTATTATTGATGTAAAATTTTTTCCTGTTTTACAGATTCTTTTTGTCATTTTGAAGAAACTTTCAGCTGGATTATGAAAGATTATGATGAACTTCTCAAATACTATGAATTATATGAAACTATTGGGACAGGTAATTGTTAATTTTTTTCTTGGAGGCAGAGTACAGATAAAATAATTGGATATATGGTCTATTTGGGTTGTTATGAGCTTTTTAGTATAATTGATGTAGCTTAAATTTTTTCTACCTAGAATTAAAAAATTTAAATTTATTTTATCGTTATTGTTGTGTGTGTCTGTGTACGATGTGTGTGGGGCATACATATCAGCCTGCATGTAGAGGTAAGAGGGCAGCTTTGTGGAGCAGATTCTCTTCTTCCACCTTTATATAGATTCTGTGACTGGAAGTGAGGTTGCCAGGCCTGTGTGTCAAGTGCCTTTACCTGATGAACCGTCTCGCCTGATCCTCTACCTACCTACTTTAATAAGCAGAACAGGACAACGGTGGACTATTAGAGGAAGCCTCATAGGTCATTGAGAGGGAACATTTGACTTCTAGTGTAAGCAAAAGCCAAAGGAGTGGAGTGGTGGCGGTTGAGCTAAGGCGTGGTCTGACCTCCTCTTGGCATTGGGTGGGAGAGGGCAAGGACAGAGGTGAACAGCTGTGGGGAAGCAATTGCAGTGAGGAGAGTGACCCTGGAGATGATGGCGGCATGGTTAGAATGGTGGGGTGAAGCTAGTGAGGCATGCAAAGTGCACAGATGTTCATGAGAACATGAAGACACAGTCGTGCATTACCTGCTCAGAGAAGACACGGTAATTTCTAGTCAGTACTGTTCCTTTCCCCCAGGGAAGTCGTTGGTATGTTTCCCCCAGATAAGCAGGTAGGATTTGCTGATGAGTTGTATGTGGACTGCTAGAGAAACGAAGTTCCACCCGGGAAAACTGGGGGAGACTGGAAGAGACTATCAGAAACTTCTTTTTGAATGTATTAACATCTTTCAGATAACTAGAGCTGTTTAGCACTGACCCAGTTTTAAAACATAATTGCTTGCCTTCATAGTTTTTTTTTTTTTTTTAATGTTTTTTGAGACAGAGTTTCTCTGTAGCTTTGATCCTCTCCTGGTACTTGCTCTGTAGACCAGGCTGGCCTTGAACTCATAGAGATCCGCCTGCCTCTGCCTTTCCAAGTGCTGGGATTAAAGGTGTGTACCACCACTGCCTGGCTACCTTCATAGTTTTTAAGCTCAGTGAAGTTTTATATAATTTGTCTTCAGTTTCAGTAACTTTATATTGTATTTTAGCGTGTTAATAAAGTTTAATTGCAGCGTTAACTATAGAGTCTATTTCTTCTTTTTAGAAAAGATTTACTATATTTATATGTGTGTGTGTGATCTGAGTGTGAGTAATGTGTGTGTATGTGAGATCTGAGTGTGAGTAATGTGTGTGTGTGTGTGTGTGTGTGTGATCTGAGTGTGAGTAATGTGTGTGTGTGTGTGTGTGTGTGTGTGTGTGTGTGGCTGAAGAGCCCAGAAGAAGGTGTTAGATCCTCTGGAGCTGGAGTAACAGGCAGTTTTGAGCTTTCTGCTGTAGATTCGGGTAGCTAAACTATGGTTATTTGTAAGAGTGGCAAGCATACTTTAACTTGCTAGCCATCTCTCTAACTCCCATAGAGCATATTTCTAAAGAGTGAGGTTTTTTTTCCTTACGATTTTATCATATATTCTTTATTTACTGTTCATGGTAGGAAAACCTCCATCTAGAGCAGAGGTTCTCAACCCTCCCAATGCTGTGACCCTTTACTACAGTTCCTCATGTGGTGGTGACCCCAACCATAAAATTATTTCATAACTGTAATTTTGGTAGTTTTATGAATTATAATATCAACATCTGTGTTTTCTGATAATCTTAGACAACCTCTGTGAAAGGGTCTTTTGACCCACAAAGGGGTTGTGACCCACAGGTTGAGAACTGCTGATCTAGACACATTGAAAAGAATCTGGAGTCATAGCTATTGGAAATGACAGAAGAAAGACAAACTTCTTGGAAAATGACTCGAAAGAGCCTTTTAAGAAATCTGTGCTTATTCATCTTTTTGTACTTAGGTGGCTTTGCAAAGGTCAAACTTGCTTGTCATATCCTCACTGGAGAAATGGTAGCTATAAAAATCATGGATAAAAATGCACTAGGGGTAAGTTTGAAATTATTTCTTTTCCTTAATTACACAAAATGATGGGCTCTACTGTGATACTTTTATATATGGGAGTTGTTCCATTGATCATTTATCATTCATGACATTAAAAAAGTTACTTTGAGTCAAGGTTTCACTATATATAGCCCTGGTCTTGAACTTACTTTTTGTCAAGATTGGCCTTCAACTTGTGATCTTTCTGCCTTAGCTTCATAAGTGTTAGGATTGCCAGTGTATGTCATCACACCCTACCAAGAAATGTATATATCTTTTCATATGTATATATGCATGCATGTGTTTGGGCACATGTGTAGGTATGCTGTATATATATTTTCATATGTATATATGTTTGGTGTATGTATGTGTACATATATATGCCCATGCATGTACAGAGGCCTGAGGTTGATATTGGAAATCTTCCTTGATTGCCTTCCACTTTATTCTTTTTTGAGGCAAGGTCTCTCAGTCAAACCCAGAGCTTGCTGATATGGCTAGTCCTCCTAGACAACCTCCTGTGGGGATCCCATCTCTATTCTGAAGCTGAAATTCTAAGCGAGCCGAGCTGCCATACCTAGCTGACATTTATGTGATTTCTGGGGACCCAAATTCTAGCCCTCTTGCTTGCATAACAAAATGTAAAGACATGGAGACTCAAGAGATGGCTCAGCAGTTAAGAGCACTTGCTGCACTTTCAGAGGACACAAGCTCAATTCCCATCACCCATGTCCAGCATTCACAACCATGTGTAGCTCCAGTTTTAGGGGATCCTAGTTCTTTGACTTCTGGGGACACCATAGTTATGTGCACATACCCACATGCACACACAAACTTACAGATAATTAAAAATAGTGATAAAATTCTTTTAAAAAGCAAGAGATGGTTCTGTTGGTAAAGTATTTGCTATGTAAGAATGAGAACATTGCCTGGTGGTCATGGCACACACCTATAATCCCAGCACTTGGGAGGCAGAGGCAGGTGAGTCTCTGAGTACAAGGCCAGCTTGGTCTTCTATAGAGCAAGTTCCAGGATACCCAGGGCTACACAGAGAAACCCTGTTTTGACCACCTCTCCCCCCACAATTAAGAAAATGAATTTGGATCCCAAGCACTCACATAAAAAACTGAGTGGGTGCATGGTTGCTTTACACATCTATAATCCCAGTGCTGGCAAAGTGTGTACCATCTAGACTGATTGGGGGCACCGGGTTCAAAGAAAGACCCTGTCTCAAAAAAAAAAATAGATGGGTAGTGATTAAGGAAGACATCTAATGCTGACCTCTGGTCTCTGTATGCATCTGCACACATGTGCACACACCTCTACACCTCATTTATAAGGTAAAGACCTGTGTATTTAAAGTAGTCTGGGTCTAGACATGGTGGCACACACTTATAATCCCAGGACTCACATGTCAGAAGTAGGAGTTCCAAGTGCAAGGTCAGTTTGGTTCACATAGCAAGTTCAAGGCTAGTGAAGGCCATATAAAAAGTACTTTCATAATTCTTTTTGTTTGTTTGTTTTGTTTTCTGAGATGGTTCTCTGTGTAACAGTCCTGGCTGTCCTGAACTTGCCTCCATCTATCTCAGCCTCCCAGGTGCTGGGCTAAAAGACGTGGCCACCACTGCCTGGTTTAATTCCTTTTCTTTTCTTTCTTTTTTTTTTTTTTAAATTCCTTTTCTTTACTCGAGACTCCTTTCTTGTTCTTTAATCCAGACTGACCTATAGCTCACTTTGTAACCGGTTGGCCCCAGGTTTTCAGTCCTCCCCAAGCCTTCTGACTGCTAGGATTGTATCCAGGCCTTCTAGTGGTGTTTCTGTACTTGGTTTGTTTGGCATGGCTACCTTCTACGATAGTCTAGACTCTTTCAAGATTGTGGGCATTGTGCCCTTGACGACTCTGTCAGTTTGCTTTTTGTCACTTGAGGGGAACAATATAAAGGGGACAAGATTGAGTTTTGCCTCGTGGTTTGCATCCAGGATCCACTGCTTTGGGCCGGAAGTGAGGTTGACTATTGCAATGGTTTGAGCATGTGCCTCGGTGGAAGCCAGGAAACAGAGAGCATGCCTCTGCTAATGGGCTTCTCCTCTGTC
>NW_024543076.1:3110000-3167500 GCF_018167655.1 Microtus oregoni | reverse complement strand
AGGGGTGAGGCAAGCGGTACGTGGGGGAAGAAGAAAGAGACTGGGGGTGGAGGGCAAACGTGTCAAGCGCATAAACTCAGATGCGGAAAAAGGATAGCCAGGAATTTAGTAATTGATTTGGAAAGCAGTGGCGCTAAGTGGCCTTTCAGAGGTGGCACAAGTGACTTGGGTTCAGGTGGAGGAGCAATGTTTGTGCCCACAGTTGTTAAGTCTCTTCTTTAGATCTCGGGGCTGTGTGCTTGAATCTGTCCCTCCGCCCTGTCCACTGCTATCCTCTCCTGGAAGTCAGTGGGTGCCCAGGAAGAGCGAGGGAGCCCAGGTCTGGCCCTGCCTCTTAGTGCCCATCGTCTAGGATGCCTCAGTTTCCCCATTGTCCACTGGGCATTAGACAGCTCTTGGCATTTGTCCCTGCCCAGAGATGGAGGCTCTGTCCACTGGCTCCTAGTTCTAACCCTCAGGGATGGCTCTAGACAGTTGAGGCCTCGGCTGGATTGCAGCCCCCAATCTCTGACACTGCGGGTGAGATTTCAGGTGGGGTCGCCTCACACAACCGCACGCCCCCTGTTACTTTGTCTCCCTTCTGCGGTCCTTGTCTTCTAGGATTGGCTTTCTCTAGGTTCTTCAGTCCGACGCTGCTGTTGTGTTGAAGATAACTACTGATGTCCGCAGCCCTGCCTGGGGCGATGTCCTCGCTTTACCTGCTCACATCAAGCTGCCCCTCATGAGACAGAGACCAAAACTTATCAGGCATCTAACATGTGTTGATCTTTATGCTGGATTTTTTCTTTAAGTAAATGTACTGCTTTGGGGTTTTTGAATTAATTAATTGTGTGTGTGTGGGTAACAGCACACACGTGGAGGTCAGAGGACGACTTTGGTGGGCTGGTTCTCACCTTCTAACATGATAAGGGGTCTCTCTGGGTTGGATTTTTTAATGCTAAAATCACAACGGAATGGGATTTGTTGTTCATATCCTGCTGTTGGAGAAACTGAGGTTCTGAGAGATTTAGTGTCCCGTTGAGGGCTCTAAAGATAACGACTATTTCAGTCCTTTTTCTCAAGGCCTCAGAGAGCTTAAAGCAGGTCCTGGGCTTTGTCCAGTTGTAGATCTACAGTGGCCTGGAGGTATTTTAGGGCATCTGCCAATCATCCTCACCAAGGTTAGCAGGGGCAGCTGAGCTAATGGGCCCTAGATGGCAGTTCCTAGCTTAGCCCTTTCCTTCTGGAGGATGGGGGTGGGGGAATACACTATCGGTGAGCCCGGGGAAGCCCCAAGTCTGGGTTAAACAGAGACACTAAAAGCCCTTGGCCGCCTGCAGAATCTTATTTTAGAGAAGAGAAGCAATTATGTCCCTGACTATGCAGAGAATGAAAGAGGCCAGCACAAAGTCATGTCAGGGCAGGGCTGGGCTGCACTGGGTCTTCCAACACCAGGCCATTCCATTTCCTTTTCCCATGGTGCAGAGGTCGCCACCAAAGCTTTTGGCAAAAGCTTTTCTTTCTTTGTCCCTCCTTCCTTTAAGTCCTTTTTAGAGTCACTCTCTGCTTTCCCCTTGATAAGAATTTCACAGCAATTCACACACCCCGAGGGGTGAACCCATAGCAGATTGCTGGAGCCAGCCTGTAATTATCCATCCTTCTGCCAAGGGAGGGAAGAATTCGCTTGACTGGGACGGATGCTGACGGTTCTGTCACCTTTCTGTGTTGGCAGAGGCTGGCTCCCTGGGGGCCCTGGTTGCGGGAGAGGGGACACGGAGAGATGAATTTCTAGTAAGGAACTAGAGGTAGGACTCCAGATAGCAAGGGGCAGAGAGAGGTATGGCCAGCGTCCAAGAATGGTCAAACAGTGGGAGTGTTGGGGCAAGCAGGTGTTTCGTGTGGAGAAAGTGGCACGAGCCAGGGCATGGAGTGAAAACTGGGGTGAGTGCTTTGGCTGCACACCAAGGTGCATAATGGGAGGTGAAGCTGGATCCACCATAAGCCCTAAACGCCTTTCTTCTCCCTTGGCCTTGGCCAGAGATTATCAATGAGCGAGCATCCTCAGAACAGATGGAGACTCCGAAGAGCCTATTTGTCCCCATAGTGCTTTTGTTTTATTTTTAGTTTGTTGAGTTAGTTGCCAACCTTGCAAAATTGGAAGATTTCACACACAAGGAAAAAAAAAAAAGGATTCCTGGCTCTCTGGAAAAAGCCAAAGATCTGGCAATCCTGAGCTTGGCAAACATGACTGGCGTGTGTTTGGGGATGGCATTGTGTGGGGAGAGTCTGTGCTTAACAGATCTTGAACGGAGTCTGTGTGCCCCAAAATTAGAATCACAATAGAAGAATATTTAATGATATGGACAATTTTTTTAAAGATTTATTGTCATTATTTTAAGTTGTACGTAGGTAGGCATGTGGGTATGTGTGTGTAGGACTGTGGGTATGAACAGAAGTACAGGTGTCTGCAGAGGCCAAAGCCATCAGGTCCCTTGGGGCTGGAATTGCAGATGATTGTGAGCACCCTGATGTGAGTGCTGGGAACTGAACTCAGATCCTCTGGAAAAGCAGCAAGTGCCCTTAACTTTTCATCTTTTCATCCCCTGAGAGAGTCTTGAAATAGGCAATAGGAGCGATCTAGGCCAGAGCAGGAGATCAAACTCTCACTATTTGCTGATGATATGATATGATAGTTTACATAGCGACCCCAAAAATTCCACCAAGGAACTACAACTCATAAACTCTTTCAGCAATGTAGCAGAATACAAGATTAACTAAAAAACAAAACAAAAAAAAAATCAGCCGGTTGTGGTGGCGCACACCGGTACATTTACACAATGGAGTACTACACAGCAGAAAAAAATAATGACATCTTGAAATTTGCTAGAAAACATTGTGAGGTAACCCAGACCCAGAAATACAATTATCATATGTACTCATCCATAAGTGGTTTTTAAAACATAAAGCGAAGAAAACCAGCCTACAAATCACAATCCCAGAGAATAGACAACAATGAAGACTCTAAGAGAGACTTACATAGGTCTAATCTACATGGGAAGTAGAAAAAGACAAGATCTCCTGAGTAAATTGGGAGTATGCGGACCTTGGGAGACGGTTGAAGAGGAGGGGAGAGGTAGGGAGGGGAGCAGAGAAAAAAATGTAGACATCAATAAAATATAGCTATGTAATACACACACACACAGGCTATGGAAAGCATAAGATCCGATGTTAAGCAGCACAGCTTCAGCGTGCCTGTCTCAGCTCCATAGGCGTTTGCTAAAATGCATAGACTTTTGGTCTAGCTAATTTTGAAGTGTAATTTTTTTCTTATTTGCAAATTCTTTACAATAAAGTTTTAATTAAAAACCTTAAATACCTAGCTGCTGCACAATGGAAATTCTCCCAGGCAGGTGGGAAATTACCACGCCCAAGGTGGAGTCAACAATGGTCTATAACCACCAGGGTGGCAGAGGGAGCACAGGAACAAACAGGATGTTTTAGCTGGCTGGCCAGAAACTGTCCTCAAGATGAACCCCAGGAGCAGGGGTAGACCCATGGGCCCTACAAGGTTGGGCACCAGGGCTGGTCCTGGAAAAATGTGTAGGTGGGACGTGTGAGCAGAGGGCCGTGGAAACTTGCTACATTTGAAAGTGTAAATCCTTCAGAGATGAGATAGTGAACCCCTAGAGCAGAGGAAAGAGGCTTTACATAAGAAGTCAGGAGCCCCAGTGTTTTTTTTTTTTTTTTTTTTTTTTTTTTTTTGGTTTTTCGAGACAGGGTTTCTCTGTGGTTTTGGAGCCTGTCCTGGAACTAGCTCTTGTAGACCAGGCTGGTCTCGAACTCACAGAGATCCGCCTGCCTCTGCCTCCCGAGTGCTGGGATTAAAGGCGTGCGCCACCACCGCCCGGCCAGGAGCCCCAGTGTTAAATCCAGCTTTGTGAAGCTGGGTGATTCCTTTATCCCAGGCGAGCATTTATCAAGATCCCCACCCATGTGGCAAGGAGACCTCAGAGGACACGGGAGCTGCAGGAGGAGGGAAAGCACTTTCTCAGCTGAGGCTGGCCCTGTGGCTGGAACTGAGACTCACCCAGACCCACAGATCATTGACCTTTGCACGTCTAAAGTGCTCTGTATGCCCAGGTCATGTCAGGAGGGAAGCTCTGGGTAAGTGGGACCCTCCCCCATCCTGCTCCACTCACCTTCCACACATGGAGCTGACTAGAGATGGTTAGGCTTTTGGAGTAAAAATTGGCTGTAAATCCTGGTCACAAGGTTCCAGCCGTCATCCCACAGACGAATACTGAGTGTGATTACAAGGTAGACGGAGAGCATCTCCAGCACTGTCCCCATCTAGTTGGTGACTGTCCAAGCACTTAAGGGCTTTGGGGATTTGAGGGTTAGGGAGCCCCCAACCTGGGTTTGGAAGGGATGGTTCAAGGAAGACTTTCTACAGATGTGACCCCTGAGTCAAACTAATGTTTGAGGAGGGGGAGCAGGCAGAGAGAAGGGGTTTCTGGCGGTAGGAGCTGGGGCTGTAGTTACATGGAGGCAGAAAAAGTGGGCAGAGAGAGGCAGGACAGAATTTCCACCAGAAACAACCACTGTGTTGAAAAAAAAAAATGCTCCAGTTACTATTTTGTGTTACTATCTCAGAATACCTCAGTTCAGGAAGTTTTTTTTTTTATTGTTGTTGTTGTTTATATTTTTAAAAACTATTTTTAAATTGTATGTCTATTTTTAATTGTATGTAGGTATGTGTACACATGACTGCAGATGCCTATGGAGCCCAGACGAGGGCACTGGGTCCCTTGGAGCTGGAGACACAGGCCTTGAGCATCTGATGTCAGTGGTGGGAACTGAACTCAGGTCCTCTGGAAGAGCAGGACTATTGAACCAGCCCTAGACTGTGTTGGTTCATAGTTTTAGAGGCCAGGAAGCACAAGATCAAAAAGATGTATCTGGGGACATCCTTGCTGTGCCATCCCTTGGCAGAAGCCAGTTAGGCAAGGGACAGCAAGAGGGGACTGAGTTTGTCCTTTTATGAGGAACGGACTCCTGCAGTAGTGGCATTGACCATTGAACACCGTGCCCACCTCCCAGTACAGTCGCTCTGGGTATTATGTTTTCAGCCCTTGCTCCTTGGGGCACATATTTGAAGATTGGCAGGCCCTTAGCCATTCGGTCTTTTGATTTGCAAGTGTGGAAACTGAGGCCCAGAGAGGTCTCAGCTTTCTGAGGGATAAAACTGAGGATCCAAGGCCTAAATGTTAACCAAGACCCTTGGGACCCTAACAGTTAATCACAGTCTTCTGTTGGAAAGGGGCTGAGAGTGTTCTCAGTGTGCTCTTGAGGAAACAGCGAGAAAACCATCTGTCAAGGTCACAGAACTGGGATGAGTCAGGATTGGAACTCATGCTGCAGAGACCCCAGTCCCCCATGGAGTCCCCCATGGAGTCCCCCATGAAGCCCACCATACTGTGTTGCCGTCAGCATTGGCCCTGGGTCCTGAGACTGTTGTGGAATCCAGAGGTGGTGGTTGGTCTTCCTCCATCGCTCTCCACCTCTTTCTGAAACAGGCTCTCTCACTGAAACTAGAGCTCACTGGAGTAGCTGGCTAGTGAGCTCCCGGTGTCACTTGTCTCCACCTCCTACACTAAGATTACAGTTATATGTATCCACCCTGTCTTAGTTAGGTTTCTAATGCTGGGATAAACACCATGAGCAAAGCATCTTGGGAGGAGAGGGCTTATTTGGTTTATGCTTCCCTATCACAATTCATCATCAAAGGAAGTCAGGGTAGGATCTCAAACAGGGAAGGAACCTGGAGGTGGGAGCTGCTGCAGAGTCCACTGAGGGGTGCCTCTTACTGGCTTGCTTCCTATGGCTTTGCTCAGCCTGCTTTCTTACAGAATTAAGGACTACCAGCCCAGAGATGGCTCCTCCCACCATGGGCTGGGCCCTCCTCCATCAATTAAGAAAATGCCTTACAGCTGGATCATATGGAAACATTTTCTCAATTGAGGTTCCCTCCTTTTGGATGACTCTAGTCTGTGTGTCAAGTTGACCTGAGAGCAGCCAGTACCCCCGCCCATCTTTTCACTCTGGTGCTGGGGGTCAGAGTTCAGGTCCTCATGCTTGCAGAGTGAGCCCTTTCTCCACCTAGCCGTATTCCCAGTCTTAGGCTTTGGTACTGAATTCTCTGCATGTGATCCCGTGTCCCTGTGCCCACATCATTCTGGGGTCTTGCTACATGCAGATTCAGGGGTGTGACCTAGGCACAGCAAATTTTAAAAGGTTTAAATTTAGGTTACGGACTACATGTGAGGTTTCAATCCATGTACAACTGTGTACCGATCAAATCAGGCTTATTGGCATACCCATCACCTCACACACCGATCTTTCTCTGTTAGGAACTGGCGAAAATCTTTGCTGCCAGTCTTCTGAAATGATCAATTAATTGTTGTCAACTATAGTTATTGTACTATGGGCCCTGGGGTTCCTAAAACTCCACTGATAGTGGTGATGCGCTGCTCCAGGGATGAAGCATTTAGCAGGGAGTCTGGAGGTCTTCATGGGTCCTGTGTCTATTATCTTTCTTGTCTCTCTCTCTCTCTCTCTCTCTCTCTCTCTCTCTCACGCACACACACACACACACACACACACACACACACACACACACACGCATGTGTGTGCGTGGCGCAACCCCACCCACCTTCCTCCTGGCCCAGGCCTTTCAGTGCTGCTTTCAAACCAAGAGGAATTTTCCATGAGGACACTGAGTCCTATAGGTGATGGCTGCCCGCAGAATCACTGGTTGCTGGTAGATTCTGGGGCACCAGAGGAAGAGTTGGTACTGATGCAAGCCAGATGCTACAGCACAGCATTTAAAGTGACCCTCCCTCTTAGGTTCCTGCAGGTGCTGACCCAGCACTTGTATAAACCAGTGACTCAGTGATCCCTTAAACATGGCTTGCTTGTCCCTCACTCCAGTCTGAACCCTCACAGGAAGTCTCTCTCTCTATCCTAACTGCCTTCCCTCTAGCCTCACCCGTATAACCTCTGGTACTTCAGCTTGTCGCCTCTATTTTCTTCTGGAGGGTCATCTGTTCCATCTTCCTAGGCCTCCTAGAGTATGGCTTTCACTGTGGGTTCTGGACTAGCCAGGCCCACTGGCACACAGCGTGGTCCTCCCTGGTGGTTCTGATCTCTGCTCAGGTTTAGCACCCGCTATCCTGGAAGTGACAGCAGGCATCAGCCCCACATTGCAAGCCTGGTGACAGTCCCCTTTGGGCTTGTCCCACATCTCAGCAAAGGAGGAGGAGGTGCCTGCAGGAGATCTGTGCACAGTCTTTCAGCGCAGACTTCCAGGCCTTGGGATGTGCTCTCCAACCTCTCCTGTCTGCGGGCCAAAGTGCCCCTGGCCAAGTGCTGTCTTCCAACTCCCGGACCAGGCTGCACACTGCAGCCTTCACTGTCTCCATGGATACCATTAGCTGGCCGCAGAGGTCTGGCTTTAGAGATGGAGTCTAAACAAGAAGAGTGATTTTGAAGCCATGACTGTGGCCAGTGAGGGTCTGTGGGCTTTAAATGTAGTGACTGCCACAGAGGCCTTGTTGGGGCCACCCTGCCTGGATCAGGACAACTGGGAAGAGGCTTGGAAAGGAAACACCCCTGTGACTGGAGATGGAGTTAGACCCGGGAACTCTAGAGACCCACCAGGCCTGCCTCTTCACAAATCCTGTAACAGAGGGGCAGACTCCCAATGGTCAAAGGCATTGGTATATTCCTTATCCAGCCACCAGTCCCATAGCTGCAGACCAGCTGTGTGTGTGTGTGTGTGTACATGTGTCTGTGTGCATGTGTGTGTCTCTGTGTGCGTGTGTGTGTACATGCATGTATGCGTGTACATGTGTGTCTGTGTTCATGTGTGCATGTGTGTGTGTGCACGTGTGTATGAGTGCGTGTGTGCATGCATGTGTATGTGTTGGGGGCTGGTAGAGGAACTGGACCCAGCCCTTGCCCCTAGACTAAGTGGCAGCCTCATGCTGATGTTCACAGGACGCCCGCTGCCTTAATCCATCCTCTCTGCTCTAACAGAACATCTGAGACTGGATAATTTATAAAGAACACAGATTTTTTTTCCTCATAGTTCTGGAGGCTGGGAGGCCAAGATAAAGGTGCCAGAAGCATTCCAAGATAGCATCTGAATTCTGCAGCTTTAGACCAGGGTGAACACGGCGTCCTTACTGGGCAGGGGAGAAAAGAGCCCATCCCTATGAGTTCTTCGTGTGACAACATGAATCTCCCCTTGATGGCGGAGCACACGTGACCTCACTCCTCCCATCAGGCCCCACCTCCTAACACCACTGCTTGGGGACTCCTGTGCATCAACGTGGTGGACACAGTCAAACCACAATACCTACTGTGTGCTGCTTTATTCCAGCCATCGATTCTCCCACACTTACCTGTCGCCAGGCATCGCGATGATGCCACTGTGGTTATTAGTGATGTTACAAGGGCCGTTGGAAACTACTATTACCGCATAAATGGAAGCATGAAGAGGTTAGGTAGCCGGAGCTGGCGGGGGCAGTGTTCCCAATGGAACACAGGAGATCTGTCTCCTGACTGTCTTTAGGGCCCCGCAGGCTCCACTCTGTCCTCTACAGGTGGAACTCACCTTGAGTTAATAAGTTGAACAGCTATGTAAATGGCAAATCAGGAACTACTCCCTTCCTGCAGGTGTGACTGTGACTGGTCAGTTCTGGTTTGTTTAAGTATGGCATTTTAATTTATTCACTTCATGTGTGCACATGCCCACACTCTGCGTGTGTGTGTGTTGTGTATGTTGGGGTGGGTTCCTCAGCAAGGGTGAACCAGGCAGCTGGCTTTGAGCCTGTGAGCCTTAGCCCTGTCCTCTGGAGTCCCCCCAACTGCTTCCCCCTTGCAGTCCCTGCTCAGCCATTCTGAATGGACTCAAGAGAACTCAGGCTGGTGGGCGTGGTCTCAGGCCTGCTCATGGGACGGGACTGGATATGAGGAGCAATCAGCTACACGTCAATGCTACTGCCTGGTTTTTATTCGGTGTTGCAGCCTAGTGTTTTCTGGGTGGAGACAGGAATGTTGATAAGGAAGCAAGGTCTTCTGGAATGAGCCCTTCCTTATGAGCTGTCTGACCACTGAAGTATTCCAGGTGGCCTGGATTAATCCTGAGCAAAGCGCAGTTACATAGCAAACAGGGAGAGGGCCAAGAGGATCTGTCATAGAAGGAGGGTAATGCTAGCTGGACCCTGCACTGGGCCTGTGTGGGAGGATGCATGGGCCCCTGGTGTGTGGGGTGAGCAATCCTCTCATAAATTTAATCATTATCTTCTCCATAAACAGGAAAATTCAGTCCTAGTGAAAACATGTGAGCACAGAAGTGTTTAAGACATCTAGTACACAAATGATGTGGGAGCCCCCTCTGTGTGCTGTAATTACCATTAATGAATAAGGAAACTGCCTTGGCCTGTTGATAGGGCAGAATTTAGGCAGGGAAGATGGAACTGAATGCTGGGTGAAAGAAAGGCAGAGTAAAAGAGATGCCATGGATCCCCATGGATCTGCCACCAGAGACAGATGTGCTAGAACTTTGCTGGTAGGCCACAACCTCATGGTGATACACAGATTAACAGAAATGGGTTAAATTAAGATGTAAGAGTTAGCCAATAAGAAGTTAGAGCTAAGCCGGGGCAGTGGTGGCGCATGCCTTTAATCCCAGCACTCAGAAGGCAGAGGCAGGTGGTCTCTGGAATTCGAGGCCAGCCTGGTCTACAAGAGTGAGTTCCAGGACAGCCAGTACTGTTACACAGAGAAACCCTGTCTCAAAATACAAAGAAGAAGAAGAAGAAGAAGAAGAAGAAGAAGAAGAAGAAGAAGAAGAAGAAGAAGAAGAAGAATTCTAACCGGCCAAACAGTGTAGAATACAGTTTCTGTCTGGTTATTTAGCGTCTAAGCTAGCCAGGCAACCGGGAACAAACAAGTGTCTCCCTTGTAACACACAAAAGCTTCATTCAGATATTCTTAAACCAGAGGCATCCCATACGTTCATCAACAGGACAAACGATGGTCTGCAGTGGATCACTCACTGATCAAAAACAAGACATAAACCAACACCACACTGGGCAAAAGCAAGGCAAAACCATCATCGCACACAGCATCACAGAAAACCCTTCCAAACAGTGACTGACTGGGGTCTGCTGTACACAGCAGGGCTCAGCGGTAGATGCTCTGGAGGAGACAAAGCTAAGATGAATCAGAGCTGTGAGTGCAGTGCGGTCAGTCTGGGAAGGGCACCAGGGAAGCTCCTGCTGAGGTTGTGCCCCGAGTCTTTATGGGAGGTTCCATCTCCACAGGTGGAAGACGCCCCAAATCCCTGGCACAGCAGGCCTAAGACCTGTGCGTTTACGTGTATGAAAATTTGCTTTCAGAACGTAAACACATATGGGCTCCAGGTAATGACATACGTGTTGAAGCGTTTCTACGGGAAGCATATTGCTGTCTTGGCCTTCTGTGGAAACGCACCCACCGAGTCAGGTGTGTAGGCAGGTGGCTAGGTGGCTGGATGGTGACTAAAATTAGGCCAAATGTTAGTTTTCACCAACCTGTCGGGGTTCACTTGGTTTTTCAACGTAAACAGAATTGTTATCGGGGAAATAACTGGTGCTAATTGCATTCCTTGGCTGGACCCTGGCTAGCCTGTCTATATGTTTTATACATGAATTTATTCAAGGGTTTTATACATGAATTTAGTCCTCCACTGATTGGCGTTTGAGCTGACATTGCTCACTGTGAATAGTGAGGTTCCATCCTTACTTGGGTCTTTTTGTGCACGTGAAAGAGTGCGTTTCCCAGACAGAGACTCGAAAGTGGCTTAATTGACGGAAAAGGTCTCTTTTGCTTTGTAAGGAGTCAGCAGAACTGACTCCATGCTTGATCTACAAAGACAACCTTACCTTGCTTTCCCAGCCTGCAGTGGATGCCTAGAAATGGCAGAGGCCGAGTTACCTCAGGGTGATGCGATCTGGGGTGGGAAGGGTAGTGGTTACCCCACCACAGTGATGGGCTCTGCACCTAACTCAGAACTTAGGGGTGCCACAGAAAGGTGGAAGGCAGAGAGGCATGGTCCCCTAAGTGCATGTCCAGGTCCGGCAGCGAGCAGGGACGATAAGAGCAGGCAGAGCCGATAGAGGTCCTGGTGTCTGCCCTTCTAGAGGAGGACCTGCAGCTCTGAGCAAGAAGGACCACCCACAGGCCAGCAGGTGCACAGAGCCGTCCTGAGCCAGGGAGGCTGGACTCCCCTCCTCACTTAGCAGCATCTCTGCAATTCTTCCCATGGAAAGAAAGGAGATAGGACTAGAGACAGGGAGACCCTGGGAGGTGGATGGGTAACTCCGGAGAGGACTGCTGTCGGTGGGAGGGGCGAGTCAGGAGGATGGATCTGGAAACACGAAGGAGGCAAAGGATCTTGGCGCTGGTTAGAGCTAAGAATAGCTTCTCACTATTTAGCAACCAAAGTGTGGGGTGGACAATGATGGACAGATTTCCAAGCACAATGAGTGTCAGAGGGAGTTCTTGATGGCTTGAAGGCACTATAGGAAAAAAGGAACTAGTTAAAGCCCTTGTTTCCTCCTACGCCCTTAAGCTTAATATCAAATTTGAATACCCTAATTGCAAACCCAAACTCCCCTAAACAGACTCATTAGAACTCATTTTATTAAATTCCTTTAAGTATTTTGAAGTGCATCTGCAAGTGGATGCTTCCTGGGTTTGCTTGGAGAACTTCCCATGCCTGACCTAGCAAGCAAAGTCTTCCCAAGCACTTAACTAACTCCTGCAAATTTAATAACTCGGGATCATAAATACAGTGAATACCGGATTCTCATAAACATTTCAATAAACTGTTTACAAAACTAATCAAATTATCTTACGACTTTTAATTTAAAATCACAAATCTCAAATCAATTACCCAATTACACATTTACAAAGTAATCCAAAATATGTCAAATTCTATTTTACATTGCAAACTGACAAGTACCAAATATTCAGCTCGTTCTTAAATTTATCACGAATGCATTAATATTATGTGTTTAGTTGATTTTGTTATTCCTGTATTTAATTTATACCTTCCAGGGATATTAAATGATGCCCCCTCCTTTTTTGGCTAAATGTGTTGCTTTTTCATCATAAAGAACTGAAGTTGTCATGGCCTGCTCATTTCGAGCCAGCCCAGGTTCATGACCACAGTGTCGTTCCCATCTCAAATACTCGTTGCTTGTTACGGTTTGATGTGAAAAGTGCCCCCAGAGGCTCAAGCATTTAAGCATGGTTCTCAGATGGTGGCGCTGTTTTGAAAGGTTGTAGAAACCTTTGGATGTGGGGCTGTGGGGGTAGGGCTTCCAGGTTTGGCCTAAGCTGTCTCTGTTCCTTGATCCACAGAGATGTAACAAGTCATGTGACCCAGCTCCAGCTGCTTCCGATGGATTCCCAGCCCCCATGCTTCACCTGACACAATGGTCTATATATACTGAACCATGAGCCCCAGCCCCTACTCCGTCAGGAGTTCTATCAGCGGTGAGAAAGATAACCCACAGGTATGGCTGGAGACTCAAGCCTTCGTCATCCTCCTGGCTCGATCTTCTCAAGGGCTTTTTAATGTGATATTAGTGGATTCCAGGCGCACACTGTTTGATGCCTCTGGACTCAGGTCCCTTACATACCGATTGCAGCATTACCTGAACGAGAGACTACTTGGAGTCTCCAAGGCCCCCTGCCCAGCTGAGACCATGCTACACTCTGTTTTACCCAACTAATCACTTGATTCACTATCTCCTGGAATTCTCTCTTCTTTTCCAATTTCTCCTCTCTGGCAGTCAGCACTTGAAACAAGACCCAGTGATTGGATTCAATCTCACTCCATGCCTTTGCCAGGCAAGTCGATAAACTACGTTTAATGGCATTGTCTCGAAGATGGGCCAGGCCAGTAGAGATACTGTGGTGACCATGAAGGTCATTTTAAAAAAAAAAAAACGGTGGTAGGGAAGAATTGACTGACAGTTAACTCCATCCTGGCACTCACGTTCAGGCCCTGCTCCCAGTCAAAGCCCGACATTCTAGACTCTACAGTGTAGAGACGCTGGAGCTAGTCCCTTCCTGCCCATCATGGAATTCCTCTAACAGCCTTTGCTTGGAAACTGCTGGGTCCTGGCCAGGCCCCACTCTGAACTGCACTGGGTGTGACTTCTTTTCTGACCACCTACTCTCCTTCCACAGATGTCCACGCAGAGGCAATGTGGGAAGGCTCCCCTCCCTACTCCTGTTTCTGCACCCCTTCTTCTTCCCAGAAGTCTCTTCCGGTAGATCTCTTGCATGCCTCATCCTGTCTCGGTGACGGAAGCCCTGGTGGGAAGGGGCAGCAGGGTGGTGGGGTTGGCTCATTCTCTGGCTGGCTTTGCCAAGGACCACCTGTTCAAAGCGGGACACGAAGCACTGATATAGTCTTTGGCACAAGGTGGCTGGTGATTTCACAAGTGGCGACCTGGAAAATGTCTGGGTGAAGGATAGCACCTTTGATGGCACAAGGCATATGCATTTGAAGGACAGAGGGGACAATGCCAAGGAGGAGTATGATGGAACTGATTGTTTGAAGAAGGCCGGACATCCTGCAGAGGGAGAATGAGAAACTGAGAGCAGTCAGCCGACAGTTAGGAGCTGGGGCTGAATCTTTGGTTGACTGCAAAAGAAATTCTGATCTTAGCAGTGAAAGCAGACTCAGAGTTTAGGGGTGCAGAGAGCACCTGACATGAAGTGTTCCACCAATGCAGGTCTGCTGTGCTAAGGGCACGTTCTGGGTAAAGAAACCCAGAACCCCAGGAATTTACACTTGGAGCCCCCCCCCCCCCCCAAACTGCTGGAGTTTCTAGAAATGGTGCACCTCTTTAGTGAAGCTATAACTTTGTCTTGGAAGAAGATACGACAAGAACTTCCCAGTTTTTTCAGGAATGCAAGAGTCCGGTCCCTGAGAACAGTTCCCCGATTCCTCACCATCCAGAGCAATCACAGGCTTAAATGCCAGCACAGCTCAGTCTGGAGTATGTCATTCCGGTTAAGAGAGGGAGGTGACATCTCTGTGAGGTGCAAGAGTTAGGGGGCACACGCTGACACGAAGCGGGAGAAGTGAACCGCTGAGAGAGAGCCAGGATTCAAGCTCTATGCAGCAAGAGTCCTAGTCCACCGTTCTTCGCTTTTCTCCCCGGATCCCTCTGAAGATGCTCAAAACATCAGGATCTGAAGCTGGATAAAACACAGCCGGCAGCTGCTCATTCTGGCTGCACGACTTAATTAATTCATCTTCCAACTAACTGGCCGGGAGCACGAGAAAGTGAGTCAGCTGATGCGAGGAACTGGCTCCCAGCTGCCTCCTGCTCTATATTTGAAGGTCAGACATCAGAGCCCAGCTGTCCATGTGGAATTCAACCACCAGGGCCCACATGACTGCAGGCAACCAGACAATGGGGAGGGGACATACCCCCAGACTGGAGGTCCCAGGCGCTCAGAATGGCACAACCACCTCTCCATCTTCCCATGTGAGTCTCGCATGGTTTAAATCTCACAGTCATAGGAGCCAGACACACGTTTCAATGCCACCTTCGTTAGGGGGCTTACGAGGTTGGATGGACCCTTGAGACAAGCACAGGCAACAGCCGCTGGATGAGAGAATGGGGTCCCACAGTTGCAGACACCCAGCACTCCAACGTTCTAAAGGGAAGGGGAAGCCTTAGGATACAAGTGTGCAGAGTCATCCAGACTAAACCTAGCCCTTCTACTGTCTGCTGCTGGAAAACAGACGGAGGGCATCTTACCAGGCTGCTGGGCAGCGTCCTTCTGAGGAGCAGGAGCCAGAGGGAGGTGAAGTGCTGTGTGGATGGTAGGGTGTGATGGCCGTTTTAGCTATGGGTTTGCGAAGTGGCCATTAACGGAGAGGAGACAAGAGTATATCCTAAGAAGTAAGATGCTGTTACGGTTTTTGTTGTCCATTTTAGGAGCGGGGGAAGGGGGAGAGTCATCTGCTGGCCCCAGAGGCAGAATGAGGGAACAGTAGGCCATGGGGACACCAAAGGGAGGAAGATTCCATAGCAGATTTATACCAAGGCAGAGAAACTGTCACAAGAGGCAGCGAGCGACGAGCTTGCCAGGCTGAGTGTGTGCAAGCCCAGGCTGTCTTGTCAGTGGTGCCGAGAGAACCTGCCTTCTAGGTGACCTTGGTGGTCCCTTTTAGCATAGAAGAAACAGCTCAGAAAGAATTTCTTAGGAACCAGGAGCTCTTGTTTCCACTCTGGCTGTTCACCAGCCTTCCACAGTACTGAAATGGGTTCTACATTTTGCAGATTTTCAAATCCGTCCATCTGTCCATCCATCCTTTTTTCCTTTGTTAATTCCTAATTCTTTTACCTGGACCCAGCCCTGTAGGGCTCTAACCCGTTATCCTCCCTCCCTCATCCTTCTCTTTAGCTCTAGATACAAAAGTTGGAGTGTGGATGTGAACAGAAAATAACCTGACCAGTGTCCCTGGATCTGCCAAAAGTCGATTGAGAAGAAGTTATCCTAATTATAAAAACATACCCTGCATCCCTGCAGCAATCTGTCTACTCTAGTATCCTGCAGTTGCAATTAGTCTTTAGGGAGCCATGTCCTAGCCTGGGCTATGGGTGGGCGTGGAGCTCCCAGACTGACTGAATAATACAAGCTCAGCCCTGCCCACAGCATGGTAGGCTTGGGTCCCTACTTCACCCCACTGCAGCGGATCTTCAGGGAGGCAATGGCAGGTGATTCCCCAGGATCACGCAGGAGAGTAAACTCACCTGGATGAGTTTACATTGCTCCTCGCTGAGCAGGGACAGCCCAGTTTCCAAGGTGGATGTTATGAGAGTTGCTCCCGGATCCCCCAAGTACCATTGGCTGGGTCTGTGGCTCTTGGATCTGGGCTTGTTTCTTTGTTGTCCTAGCTTCCAATGACAGCACCGAGGACTGTCCTGCAGCCGCCTGCCCTGGGCTACTGGGGAATCTTCTCTCATCTGTGCAGCAAGACTGAAGAGCAAGGGAACTCACCTTCCCTTTAGCTAATGAGCGTCAAGTGCAATGTGGTCTTTGCCCATTTGCAGCATGATGCTTAACATACACTTCAGAGGCCAGAGGGACCGGTTCCTAGACCAGGGCCTTATTGGATAGGAGCTCAGAGACGGTGAGTGGAACAACCCAATGAGCCTACAGGACTCTAGGGACCGAGCCCAACTCCTCATCCACAGATGAAGAAACAGGCCCAGTGTAGGGAAGGCAGCTGCCCACAGTCCCAGCCTAATCCAGAAGCCTGGTGTCATGGACTATCAGATCAGGGGGTGATCCTACTGCTTAGAAGTTTCCCCCAGAAGGCCGTTCATAGAGGAGGCAGTTAAGTGTTCAGGACCCCTGGAGGTGAAGGATAGGGCATTGAGGACTTATGGGGGAGACACTCGTTCAGGCTTGGGAGGAGAATGTTGGGATCTCTTGGAGTAGGAACATTTGGGCTGAGCCTGGAGAATGAACCATAAGTGAGCAGTAGAGGTCAATGACTTTCCAAGCAGAGGGAACTGCAAGGGTCAAGGCAAAAATAAACCAAAACACCAAAACAAAACAAAAAACAGCGGTACAGTGTAGGTTTGCCCCTATTCTGTGGATGTAACAAAATACCTGAGTCTGGGTGCTATAGAAGGAAAAGAGGTACATTTACCTTATGGTTCGGTTCTGAAGGTTGAACGCCCAAGAATGGGTAGCTCCTTTCTGGGGACCTCTGGTATTGCATTATGGCATTATAATGGCAGTGTTATAGTGAGAGAATGCGTAATAGAAAGAGATCACATGCAAGGCAGGGAGTCACAGAGGAGCAAGGTCACTCTTGAACACCTCACATGTGAGAAAAGCCACTGTCTTGTGATAACAAGCCTGTTGAGTCTGCTCCCACAATGACCAGTCACTCTCCTTAAGGCTCCATCTCCTTCCCAATATTGCCAGACCCAGAGCCAAGCTTCCAGTGCACAAACCATGGAGGGACACACTAACCCCACAGGGTTCAATCAGAATCACCACAAGGCAGGTTTGGTGGAACATCCCAACCAGGACTTTCCTCAAAATGGTCCTCAGTGGGACTGGGACAGAAGCCTGAGAAGGGTAACAACAGTCAGTGGGAGTCCACTCCTGTCTCCCAGCGCAGACTCTGGTTCTGAGGGCTCCTAGAAGCCTCGATCCTCCTCCCAAAGCACCCTCTGCCCAAGTTTCTCTCTGACTGGTCCCTCATGCTGGAAGTCTAAAGGACAAGGCTCTGGGCACAGATGCCCTCACTGAGGGCTGGGATTTTATTTTTTAGTAATTCTCATTACTTTTATTTATTTGTTTGGGTATACTCATGAGCACGTGCCAGGTCAGAAGGCAACTTACAGGAGCTGGTTCTCTCCTTTCACTATGTAGGTCCCCAGGACTAACTCAGGTCATCAGGCTTGGTAGCAATGGCCTTTACCTTCTGAGCCATCTCATCAGCCTGAGGCTGGGATTTCTGATCCTAGAGACCTCTGGATCAGCCCTAAACCTAGTCAGTGAGGTAGTTGGGGAAGACTGGGGGTCTGCCAGTAGCGGAGGGGGCTGAGCTCATTGCCTCTCTGCATTCACTTCTCTTCAAGCAGGCTGCTTGGGCACACTGGTCTATAGCATGGGGACATGAGCGAGGGACAGTTTGGGTCCCAGTGATAATCTGTTCTGTATCTCAGCTGTAATTATAACATTTTCTACTTCTCCTTTTTTTTTTTCTTGGTTCTGTTTCGTTAGAGTCAAAGTCTACGCAGCCCTGGATAACCTGGAGCCTAAATATAAACATCAAATCAGATTTGGGCTTATTTTCATTTTCAGTTTTTATAATTGCATTTATTTATTTATTTTTGTGTTGTGTGTGTGTGCGTGTGTACATGCATGGCTGTGCCCCATGCGTATGTGGAGATCAGGAGATGACTTGTGATATAGCTGGATCTCTCTCTTCCTATCACATGGGTCCTGGGGATTGAACTCAGTCAGCCAGGCTGGCAGCAAGGGTCTTTACCCGCTAGACCATCCTGCTGGCCCATGACCTTGAATTTCTGATGATCTTTTTATGTCTGCCACTCGAATGCTGAGCTGACAGGTATGACCCACCATGCCTGGCTAAGTCTCCTGTTGTGGAATAATCTTTCTGTACACCGTGAAGATGTGTCTTTACCAAAGCACTTTCTGATTGGTTTAATAAAGAGCTGGATGGCCAATAGCTAGGCAGGCAGAGGTTAGACGGGACTTCCAGGTGGAGAGAGAGGAAGAGGACATGATTCTGTCACTAGGTAGGGGAGAGATGCCAGAGGACATGGAGAGGAAACAGGAGGTGCAAGATGGGAAGAGAGGTAAAAAGCCATGAAGCAAGACATAGAGCAATATAAATGGGTTAATTTTAGTTATAAGAACTAGTGGGGTAAGCCTAAGCTACAGGCCGAGCTTTCATATTTAATAACTCTCCATGTTGTTTATCTGGGAGCGGGTGGTACAGAGAAAACCTGATACAGTTTCCTTTTTAAAAAACAGTTCAGAACTGGGTTAATGTTAGTAACATGTTAACTGGGTTAACACTAGTATAAAGCCATGAGCAAGAGGCTGTTACTGAAACCAGAGAAGGGGAAGAGGACCCTAGAAAAGGACCTCAGCTCTGATGGAAGGTGGTGGACAAGTGGTCCATGGGCTGAGGTGGACTTAGGTCCTCTGTTAGCTGCTGAGAGAAGTAAGCAACATTAGGGAATGTTCCAGTTTGTTGTCTGTTGCTGTGATAAACACCATGACCTAAAGCAGCTTGAGGAAGAAAGGGTTTGTCTGGCTCACAGGTTACAATCCATCACCCGTGGAAGCCAAGACAGGAACTCAAGGTAGGAGCTTGAAGCAATAACCATGGAGGGATGCTGCCAAATGGCTTCTTCCCCTGGCTGGCTCAGCTAGCTTCTTATACAGCTATCCCACCTCTACAGGGATGGCTCTGCCAATTGTGGTCGGGGACCTCTTCCATCAATGAGCAACCAAGAAAATGCTCCAAAGACACACCTACAGGCCAGGTGGATGGAGGTGACTCTCCGGTGGAGGGTCCCTCTTCTCGGGTATCTCTGGGTTTGCGTCAAGTTGACAGCTGAAGCTGACTCTGACAGGGACTATGGTGGTTTGAATAGGTATGACAGTCATACCCTCATGTGGGGCCTCCTGTGTTTGAATGCTTGGCCTGTAGGGAATGGCCATAGAAGGAGATTTGGCCTTATCAGAAGAAGTGTGTCATTATGGGAGCAGGCTTTGAGGTCTCTTACACAAGCTACTCCAAGTGACACAGTTCACTTCCTGCTGCCTGAGGATCAAGATGTAGAACTCTCAGCTCCTCCAGCACCATGTCTGCTTGAATGCCAGCCACCACAACAATAATGGGCTAAACCTTTGAACTATAATCTAGCCCAATGAAATGTTTTCCTTTATAAGAGTTGCCATGGTCATGATGTCTCTTCACCGCAATAGAAACCCTAACCAAGACTGGAACAAACTTCTTTATCAGTGTAACTCCACTGGCCTTTTCCCCCCAGTTAAAACGTTATGAAAAGCCTGAGCATGCCCAGAGGTGTTCTGTCCACCGTCCTTCTGATGCAAGTGGAGTATGTCTAAACATGCCCCAAATGGGTTTGCCTTCTTTCCTTCTTCAGTTTTAAGCGGAATATGCCTAGAAATGTATTCCTTAACTGGCCACGCCCAGGAATGCGCCCTAGTCTATAGTGCGTTCCTCTGTGAATACGTAGAGGTTTCGTCATTGAAATCCCTAGGGTCTCTTTCTTCGGGGAGGGCCTTACTTTGGAAGCACGTCCTTTGCTCTCCTTACGTGTTGCAGGCAGCATGTCTTTCTCCACTCTTTATTTCTTGGCCATGCGTGCATTGGTTTTGCACTCATCGGGATGTGACCCCTTATACTTGATTACAGTTTCTCTCATGTAATTTGGGGTGAGATTGTGGGGTGAGACTCACTTTGCACTGAGACTGCTATTCGTTGCAGCTGGTCTTCCAGGTGTGCCCACGTGTGGGACTCTAGGTATATGATGTGCTTACAAAGCAACGCAGGGATCAGACAGCAAGAAAAGTAAGAAGCATGTGGGCTCTGTCATAGGCCATGGCAAGCTGGCGTAGGGCCATGGGGAAATAGAGGATGTCCACTCTCCTGGGGCTAGGCCATGCTGACCGAGTCTCAATCCCTACCAGTTCTTCAATCCTCCCCTAGTGAACACAGTGAATGAGGCATGCCAACACTTCTGCAGACAAGTCACATGCACAGCTGCTCTTACTCCTGTAGAAACTGGAGCTGCTGCTCTGGAGGGATCACAGTGGCTTCTGGGAAGAAGAGGATCATCAGATGGAGCTAGAGAGAATGTTTGGCGTCTCCTGGGGACAACAGTCACTTGGCGCCATGTTCAGAGGCTTGCAGCAGTGGGTATACTTTGGGGTGGTAGATGACCCTTGTGGCTGCACAGAGACCTATGGAGAGGAGTAGAAGAAGGGATTGGACAGCACAGAGAGTAGCTCACACACCAGGACAAAAACAAGTGTGTGTGTGTGCATATGTGTGAGTGTGTATGTGCGTGTATGTGTGTGCGTACACACCACAGTGCATGTATGCAAATCAAAAGACAGCTTTTTAAGAATTTGTTATTTTATTTGTGTGTTTTTCCTGCATGCATATCCACGTACCACATTCCTGTGGTACCTGCTGAGACCAGAAAAAGGCATTTGATTGGAACGGGAGTTACAGACAGCTGTGAGCTGCCGTCTGGGTGCTGGAATAGAACCTGGGCCCTCTGGGAGAGTAGCCAGTGCTCTTAATGGTTGACCATCTCTCCAGCTCCCTCAAAGGCTTGACTTCTGACAGCCAGTTCTTTCCTTCTACCTCGCTGATGCAGCGTTTCTCTTGGTTTTTGCTGCCCTTGGGCTGAGGACTCCAGGTTAGCAGGTCTCAGAGTTTTGGATGACTGCTGTCTCCATGTCCCCCGGCACTGGACCGTGGACCTATAGACCTTCCGGGATTATGAATGCATGCCACGACTTTTTTTTTTTTAAACAAGGATTCTGCTTATCAATCTCAGCTTATCAGGTTGGTACAGCAAATGCTTTAACCTGCTAAGTCAAGATGCTGGCCCCAATGACAGGTAGGGGTGCTGGCATTCAAATCCTTACACACGCGCGCACACACACACACACACACACACACACACACACACACAGAGAGAGAGAGAGAGAGAGAGAGAGAGAGAGAGAGAGAGAGAGACTTCACTCCATGTGCCTCACATGAGTGGCTCCAACCTTTCAGTCCCCTGCCCCACCCAGCATGGCTGCTATGCAGGTCCCACTGCTGATAAGAGAGAGAGAGAAGAGAGGTAGGTTTTGTACCCTGACCCATGTAGTATCTGGACACAAGACCAAACTGCTTTGTTCTAAGTGATGCTGGGGCGGGGGCTGTCCATACTGGCTCCCATGTCCCTTCATGAACCAGTCTCCTCTGTGTGATTCTGTGGCTCCAGAGAGAGGCTCAGACCAGCTTCTGAGCTGCCCAGGAATTTGAGGGTGGGAACCTGGTCCCAGGTTAGACTGGATGGGGGAGAGAAAGAGGGAAGTACAAGGTGGAGGACAAACATAGAAAACACCGTCTCCCAAACCTCCTGGCTGAGACCCAGCGGTTGGGAGATGCCACTTCAAGGCCAGCTCCACTGTCCTTTCAACCTGGCCCCGAACAATCCTGCGTGTGTTTCCAGATTGTTCCATGTCTAGGTTGGACTTAGGTCAGCAGTTTCCAGCCAGCTCATCAGTGACATTTAAGTGTATTTGTATTTGGGAATCCATACATAAAACATAAGAGACATTGTTATAACTTTATGTTTCTGTTTATTACTCACTAAATGGAAGCAATGAGGGGATTTTTGTTTGTTTGTTTTTATTTTAAAGAGCCCAAATAACTTTGACATTGTAAATACTAGTTGTGATTCAGGACCAGCATCAATATCCAATTCATTATTCAAATTTGGTTCCAGCGGGTTGTCAGCATCCTTCTCCACGCTGAGCAGTGGTTGCAGATGATACCGGATTCTTAGAACACTTTACCTTACGCTCTTAGAACATCCTTTAATTAGATGCATCTAAGAACTTTAAGAGGGATAATAGGCAATTATTTTGTTTCAGGGTTCAATTATTAATAATACCCCAACCCTGTTTTCTCATCCCTTAAACGGTTAGTATTCATTTTGAGGGAGCCAGGAAGTGGGTTTCTTAGTTAAAGCGCTCGTTCTTTGGCAGAAAAACACCTTTCAAATATAGCTTGAAGGATGCTTAAGGTTGTCATTTAAGGAATCTTACGCCTCAGTTCCCTCGTCTGACAGTTTTTCACTCAGACTCCCAAACAGTCAAATTCATTTTGATTACCTGTTGGATCTGAGCTTTAAGATTCAAATTTACCCTAAACACATTATCTAGTGTTGCCAGCAGGGGGACAAGGTGACCCTAGGTGGACAAACTGAGCCAAAGTGTGTTGACAAGTTAGTCAAGAGGGATCCAAGCTTACAGCGAGCTCTCATGGATCCTGATAGGATGGGTTGGGGACCTTACCCACCACCCTGTCTGGGGTGAGCAGAGTCAGCTTCCTGCTGGGCTGGATTCTGATGGGGAAGGGTGTGCCAATCAACTTGGAGTGAGCTTGCTGTCAGAATGGAGTCAGTCTACACCCAAAGAGGTCAAGTTTGGCTACTTGTCCTCAAGAAGTTTATTAAAGCAATAGCCAAAGGGCTGGAGAGATGGCTCAAATGTCAAGAGTGTTTTGTGGCTCTTGTAGGGCACCCACATTCCATTTCCAGCACTCACATGGGGGCTCCATTCCCAGGGGATCCAGTACACTCTTCTGCCCTCCACTGGGTACCACATATGCACATAGCGCACATACACATGTGTGTGCGAGCCAACACAATTAAAATGAAATAAATTATTTTAAGAAAGTGTGGCTGAAGAGACAGCTTTATGATCAAAAGCCCACACTGCTTTTTGCAGAAGACCTTTGTTGAATTCTTAGCAAATGGATATAATTCCAGGTCCAGGGGATTCAGTGCCCTCTTCTGGCCTCGAAGGGCACCTGTCCTCACATCACATACCTACAAACACAAACTATATCACATACCTACAAACACATACCTACAAACAAACTGTATCACATACTGACAAACACATATACATAATTTTAAAAATCTCTTAAAAATAACCACAAGACAGCCAAAATAATAATAATAAAGCCTAGAAGGGGAGATTTATTCAACATCTCCACATTGGAAAGGGGAACAAAGAAACCCTGCGGCCCCTCTAGTCCGTCTTTGGGATTCTGAAGTGAGACTGGAGCTTAACTAGAGGAATAGGACTATCTACATCTAAGCAGTCCGTCCGGCGACGACGTGGTCCCACCTGTCATCTGCTCATCTTTGCTTCATCCAGTAAGGTGGTCCAACGAGCTGTTAGAACTGAGACTCTCTTTTTGGGAGGAGGCATGGGCGGAGACATGGTCGGAGACAAGTTTTCCTTTTGGGCTGCCTCCAGGCTCCAAGGCTTTCAGCCTTTTCCTTCTCCCCAGTGAGATTCTCAAGGAAATTCCCATTTCTTGGGATCCATTGTTTCAACAGTCTGGTAGCCAGGTTGGGGGACTCAAGTGTCTTTAAAATATCTTCGTTTCGACAGACTTACATGACCGATGGAGTACCCAAGCTCCTGTCACATGTCCCGTGGGCTACCTCCCCTAGCAGCTGTAGGAGCACACGGAGGACAGAGGCCCAACTGGGGACACTTCCTCAAAGATGTCCCAGAGACCCCAACAGCAGAGCAGCAGGCGTGGGAGAGTCAGTCAAAGCCAGCCTGCTCAGCTGCGATCCTTAGATATATATTTAGGGGAGGCTGGGAAGACAGCTTGGCTCGTAAAGTGCTAGCTGTGAAGGCAGGAGGCCTTGACTTCAAACCCCAGTGCCCACGTAATGGTCCTGTAACCCCAGCAGTGAGGAGGCAGAGACAGGTGTTTCCCATGCTAACCAGCCAGTCTAGCCGAGTCAGCAAGCTTCTGCTTCACTGAGAGGCCCTGTCTCAAAAACTAAGGCGGAGAATGTCTGAGGAAGACACAGCAGTGAACCTCTAGTCTCCACATGCAGCGCACACACATGTACAAGTGCGCAAGCATACATATGCTCCCATATGCAAATACATACAGACACGTGATCACACACAATACTTGGCTTATTTCTTCGGCAATGCTTGGTGAAGGTGGATGTACCTGAAGGACTCTTTTGGGTCACTAGAGGCTCCAGAGAGCCTACTTTGGAGACTCCAAGCCTGGACTGCTGTCTGAGGTTTGCCCGCCTGGCCCTGAAGAGGCACAATGGCCTTGCAGTGATTGATTCTATTTTCCTCTCCCATCCCCCACCCAGCATGTTTGTTGGAGTAGAACCCCCCCCCAACCCCCAACCTATGGGATTCCCTTCTAGAAAAGTCATTACTGCTTCTCTTGGTCGCCTGCCAGCTCTAAAGTGTCTTTTTAATTGCATCTAATTTGGCCTCATCTCATTAAATCCTTAATTTAAACCGGAGTGATCCCTCCAGCTCTAGCTGCCTAATGACAAAGGGCCCGTGCAGCCCCTCCCCCGCCCGCACAGCTCCTCAGTCAGAGCTGCTCTCATTTCCAGGTGGTCTCTCCGGGAGGTTTCTGACAAGTGGCTGTCGTCCTCGCCATGCTGAGCATGGCGCCCATCCAGGAGGGCTTCCCGGGAGCTGTAATTACTGGGAAAGGCTCACCCCTGCCACCCCGCTGGAGCCCCAGCTCACAGCCCCAAAGTGGCTGCTGCAACAGTATCCAATTCTACAGGTGCAGCCATGGGCGAGGAATGAGGCAGAGATCACACAATGAACACATGGCAGGAATCACCGAGTCCAGACGCGTGCTTTAGCACAGCCTGGCAGTACATTGCTGTCTGTAGAGATGACCCTCAAGAAGCCTACAAATGAGCTACAAAATGTAAACCCCCTTCTCCCCCTTCTCTGGCTCCCCCTACCCCCTCCTTCTCTCCTCTCTTTCTCTCTCACTTCTCATAACGTAAGTTTAAATAAGTTGGAGATTTTGTACTGGGCTGTCCTTGGGTTTCCTTACACTCATGAAGTGTGTGGGCTGGCACACCAGGGCAATGTAGGATCTCCCTAGCGAAGCCTCACTGATCCTATGCTGTAGATGGGAACATTCAGGCTTGTGGATGAAGAGACAGGTTCCAAGATCCAGCTGGCTTCAGTGAAAGGGCTCTCTCTCTCTCTCTCTCTCTCTCTCTCTCTCCTCCCAGACTCACCCTGGTCCCTCCTCTAGTTACCCAGTAACTCTTTGAACATGGCTGCACTTCTGTCCCAGGGCGTTTGCCCTCGCTGCCCCTCCTGTCCGCTATGCTGTCCCCTGGATGATCTTACCTGTCTCACTTCTCCTTCCCATCAGCTCTAACCTACTCTCTTATCCTCACTCTGCTCCCCTCTTGTTTTAGGGTTTCTGTTGCTGTAAAGAGACACCATGGCTGTTGTTCCTTTGCAGAACTACAGCTCCCAGCGTTCCCCTGGACCACGGACACATTTCCCAGAAGCCTTTGCATTCCTTGTTAAAAGGCGAGGGTCACTACGACCCCCCCCTGCCTCTCCTGTTGTGTCAGCACACCTGCACCTGCCCGCTGTTACCCCTCCCCCATTAAAAGTGCACCCACGTGGGACCTCCGCGTATCTGTGTTTTCTTCCCCGTGTAACGTCTTTACCCTCTAACCCGCAGACAAGAAAGCCAGTCAGAAATTAGGAACAACAATGGCCATGGTAACAATTATAAGGAAACATTTCACTGGGGCTGACTTAGAGTTTCAGAGGCTCAGTCCGTTATTGTCATGGTGGGAGGCACTGAAGCAGGCAGACATGGTGCTGGAGAGGCAGCCAAGAGTTCCACATCCAGGTTAGCAAGTAGTAGGAACAGAGTGAGACACTAGGCCTAGCCCAGAGCTTCTGAGACCTCAAAGCCCATCCCCAAAGACACACTTTCTCCAACAAAGCCACACCTACTCCAACAAGGCCACAACTCCTGACACCATCACTCACTCCCTATGGGCCTATGAGACCATTTTCCTTCAGACCACCACACCTCCCTTGTTTAGTCTGTTGGTATTTTTGTATGTGTATGTCTGCTGGCGTGCATCATCAGTTCCTATGTATGGATCTGTTTGTCTTCTGTGGCATTGCTGGAGCAGAGCATTTTTCTGTCTTCTTCATGCCCCATGCTTGGTACCCAGAACACTGTCTGCTACCTACCAGTTCTTCCGCACTTATTCGTTGCATGGTTCTAGCCTGGTAACGTCTAACTTTCAGGACCTGCACCTTCCAGGAGTTCTTAGCTCCTCAGCTTGCAGGACCAACATCTCGCCAATCGCATCTGAATCAGCCCACCAAGGAGAGCCGGTAGGTCCTTCTCTGGGGATGACTCCTTGCCTGTAGCTCAGGGAATGGATCACCACATTGTGCACACTCAGGAGGCTGACTGCTACACAAACGCCTGTTGCTTCCAAGATTCTTCTTAGAGAATGGGCTTCCCACGACTGCTCAGAGTCTCTTCACTGCTTGGACCCAGGAGGGAAGTGCAGGTCTGAGAATAGTCTGGGTGTCTAATTCAGCACGTCTGGCAGATCCCTTCCGATCGCCTCTATAAAGCACGTCTCCTCTAGAGGAGTCAATGACAGAGAACATGTGATGGAATCCAGGCGATATTCAACAGGTGCAGCCCCATTCCTGGGTTTCTGAAATCAAAAACAAGAGGAGGCTGATTTTATTTTCGTTGTTTGTTTTGTTTTGTTCTGTTTGAGACGAGGTCTCCCAATGTAGCTCTGGCTGACCTCGAGCTGTCTGTGCAGACCAGTTTGGCCTTGAACTCACAGAGACCTGCCTCCCAAGTGCTGGGATTAAATGCATGCTGCACCAAGCCTGGCCTCAGGAACCTGGTTTTATGGAATTCAATCTTTCCTTTGAATTAAGACTTGAAGGGAGAGTGAGATGGTCCAGCAGGTGCTGTGCAAACCTGACATCCTGAATTGGAGCCTGGAACCCATGCAAAAATTGGAGAGAAGCAAGTCCTCAAAGTTGTCCTCTAAGCTCCATACACACACACACACACACACACACGCACGCACGCACGCACGCACACACGCACGACAACAGCAATGACGACAAAAAATAACAATAAAGTTGAAAACATAAAAAATAATTAAGTGCTGTCAAAACAAAGGGTCTGAATGTTGTTCTTTCTGAAAGCCACTGAGTTCCTGCTATGGTTTCGTGGATGCTGCTAGAAGATACTAGACTCTTGCGTCAGACAAGACATTTACCAAAGCAGTCTGGGCTTCCTGCTTGAGTTCTTCCTCAGTCCTCACAGGGAGGCTGGATAGTGTGCTCAGTGGGTGTTAGGTAGCTTTTACTTCATGGGTATCAAATAAATGGCAGAAAAGAACTTAAAAGAGAGAGGTTTATTCAGCTCAGGGTTTCAGGTCAGAATTCGTTGTAGTGGGAGAAGTGTCACAGTGGGCTTGATCCATGGTGTTGGGAGCATGCAATAGCATCTACCTGGTGCCAACCAGGATGGGGCTGGGAGCAGAGTCAGGCTAGAACCCCCAAGGACAACTTCTGGTGACCTATGTCCCCTGGATTGGTTTGCCTTCGTGTTCTAAAGCTTCTACAAACCTCCAAAATGGCACTACCAGTTGAGGACCAAGTGTTCAAACTCAAGAGCCCATTCTGGGGGGGGCGGGGATTACCCTGACAGAGATAAGCATAAAAATAACCCAAACCTTTTATAATAACCTGTAAGTAGAGATAGTTTTTTTTCAGAACTGAGATATTATCTTTTTTTAATAAGATTTTATTTATTATGTATACAACTTCCTGCCTCCATGTATGCCTACAGGCCAGAAGAGGGTGCCAGATCTCATTACAGATGGTTGTGAGCCCCCATGTGGTTGCTGGGAATTGAACTCAGGTCCTCTGGAAGAATAGTCAATGCTTTTAACCACTGAGCCATCTCTCCAGCCCCCTGAGATATTATCATTAGTCCATAGAACAGCAAGCAAATCTGCCCCGTGCCCTGGTAAGAGGATGCTCTCTATCCTCCAAGGGAGAGCAGAAGCATTAGACAGCTTCAGGATGCAGCTCAGGTGATAGATTGCTTGCATAGCATGCTCAAGTCCCTGGGTTTGACCCCCAGGGCCCCCTGGTGTAGTAGGAGGGCCGCTTGTTTGTTCCTGGCTGCTCAGCCCCAAAATAATCACACGGAAACTATATTATTTAAATCACTGCTTGGCCCACTAGCTCTAGCTTCTTATTGGCTAACTCTTACATCTGAATTTAACCCATCTCCATTAATCTGTGCATCACCACGAGGTCGTGGCCTACCAGCAAAGTTTTGGCATGTCTGTCTCCTGCAGTGGCTCCATGGCTTCTCACTGACTCCGCCTCCTTTCTTCCAGCATTCAGTTTAGTTTTCTCTGCCTACCTATATTCTGCCCTGCACAGGCCTAAGATAGTTTCTTTATTAACCAATGGTGATTACAGTATACAGAGGGGAATCCCACATCACCATGGGGAGCAGGAGAAATCTGTGGAGAGCCAGGTATGGTGGCACATGCTTGTGATCCTAGCACTTGGGAGATAGAAACCAGTGGATGTGGAGTCCAAGACCAGCTGAGCTACAGAGTGAGTTTGAGCCTGGGCTTTATGAGACTGTCTCAAAAAACAAAAACAAGGTGGACACCGGGACTGCAAGATGGCGTCGCTCGTGCCACTGAAAGAGAAGAAGCTTATGGAGGTTAAACTTGGAGAACTGCCAAGCTGGATATTGATGCGGAATTTCACCCCCAGTGGCATTGTGGGAGCCTTTCAGAGAGGTTACGACCGGTATTACAACAAGTACATCACTGTGCGGAAAGGCAGCATCTCGGGGGTTAACATGGTGCTGGCAGCCTATGTGGTTTTCAGCTACTGCATTTCTTACAAGGAACTCAAACGTGAGCGGCGACGCAAGTACCACTGAAGAAGGGTCACTGTGAGGGGACTGCATACCCGAGCATAAGCGCCTCTCCTGCGCCTATCCATGAAGAACTCAACTCTGGCTGGATCTTCATGTCCTAAGAACTAGTATCCCATAAAAGGTGACTGAGTGGTTTATGAAAAAACAAAACAAAACTAAACAAAAAAAAGCAAGGCAAGTAAACAGTCTATAGAGAAACCTCTTATGATACACCATGTCTAGAAGAGATACAGTAAGTAACAGCAGGCTCTGGGTAGAAGGGTGTTACAGTTTACATCTCGAATGTTCTCCAAAGGCTCCTGTGCTGAGACTTGGTCCCTTGCATGGTGCCACTAGGAGATGGTGGAACCAGGGAGGTAGGGCTTAGGGGAAGGTGTTAGGTCACTTGGGTGTGCCTCTCAGGGAACTCTGAAACATCATCTTTTCTCTCTCTCATGTCCAGGGCATTGCATGCACATCTCTGTCATCCATTGTCACACATCATCCATGATGGTGTATGTTCTCATCATAGGTACCTAAGAAACAGGGCCACAGAGGTAAACCCAAATCTGTGAGCCAAATAAACCCCTCCTCCTTATAAACTGCTCATCTCAGGTATTTGTTAGAGGGATGGAAAACTGGCTAACACAGTCTCCTGGCATTTCTGGTTCTTTCCAGACCTGGGTAAGCCTGCGGGACATGCCTCACGGATTCTCCCATGCCCAGCTCCACACTCTTTGGGCTCAAAAGTCTTCAGAATTTCCAGATGATGAAGGTTCAAACAGAAAGCAAAGCTGAGGCCTTAGAACTGTGATATGTGGTACCCAGCAGTGGCTGCCTGAGGAGCGTCCACAACCAGCCAGAAAATTCCATTCCTGACTCAAGGTGCCCTCCAAACCTAACTGCTCATCAGCACAGGGGGCAATGAGGCATGGCAACACTCCAGAAATGGGTTGATCTGTCAATATTACCCTTTGCAGGTAAGACCACCTCCATCTCCTCAAAGAAGGAAGGAGCCTACATGGTCCAAAGTTTAGTTAGCCAACTAACTAAAGTGAGTGAACACCAGCTTCAACTAGAACTCCATGACAGGCCCAAGACCCTGCCCTGTGGCACTTCCAGACCGGCTGCAGAGACAGATATCAGTATGGACATTGTCATGTGACCAAGGGCCATTGTAGAAGTGAGCAAGGAGGAGACAGCTGTCCAGAGGAGGCCATTCCAGACTTGGGGCTTAAAAGGATGACTACCCAGGAAACAGGGGGAAAGCAGATGACAAGAAAGGGCTATGGGTTTAGAGATGGCCCATCCCTAATGCCAAGAAGTCAGACATGATACCTGCCTATAATCTCAGCCTTATGAAACCGGAACAGAGGGGTCATAGTGAATTCAAGTCTAGCCTTGGCTCCACAGTGAGTTTCAGGCTAGTCTCAGAAACATAGTAAGAACCTGCCTTGAGAGAAGAAGGCGGCAGGGAGGGGGGCAAAGGGAAGGAAAACAGAGCATCTTTGCCTTCATCCTGAGGGCAGTGTGTGGCCATTGGAGGGGGCAGGGGACACTGGCTGTGGTTCCTCTTCCTATTGTAAGTTCAAGACCAGCACTGTTTACACAGAGAGTTCCATGCCAGCCAGTGCTGTAGAGTGAGACCCTATTCCCAGGAATATAATCACCCGCAGTTTGTGCACCTAGGGCAGCCACTCTCAACATTCAGTGAGCTTTGTTCTCCTGTTTCCTGGGCAGCCAATCACCCAGGCATGGCCTGGGGGAACCCCTTCTTTTGTCTTCACATCCCACATCTTCAGAGTACACACAGGAAGACCACTGCCTCCTGGTTTTCTCTGGTGCAGGCCCACAGCGGCACCCGTCCTGGCAGGACCTTTAGACTCATGATGGTGAAGAAGGAGAGTTCTCACCCTCTCCAGACCCACGAGAGATGTGTGGAGAGGACCCACGGGCTCATAGCCTCTCCCTACTGCCCCATCCCCCATCATGGCTGCATCCTCGTCCTGCAGTAGCTCTGTGATCTCTGGCCATCTGTGGTGTGGGGATCTGAATTGAGCCTATATCCCAACCGCGGTGGTGGCCTTCAGTGTCGCCTCTGAGGATCAGAACCTATACTGAGCATGACCAGGAGCAGGGAATCTCCCCTTTGCAGCCAGTCCTGCCTCCCTTCCTGCCTTTTACAAATCCTGTCGCCTACTCAAGCTCTGAGGGGTAGGGGAGCAAAAAACAGAATTCATGCCTGAAACTGACAATCAAAAGAGCAAAGGCCACTTTTTTTAAAAAAAAAAAATACGTTGAGAAGAAATGCAAGCAAATATCTAGACATAGTAGTTTCTAGCAACAGAAATATGTTATGAACACAAGCTCTCAGGTCCCTGCCTCACTCTGGCGAGAGTGCAGAGCAAGCTTCCTTCCTAGTCAGGAATGAAGGGTTCTCAGGACAGTTTCCCTCCTTGATCCTCTGCCTGCGAGGAGCAGAGCCAGTCAGGTAATGAAGCCGACTGCATTCACACTTCTTCCTGATAATTGGTCACCCCTTTCCAGAGCAGGTGGGTTCTGATGCAGTAATTGGCAGGGGACTGAGCCGAGCACCTGGGGACGGGAAAGGCGCTAATTGCCAGCCTCCCTCTCAATGCCCATCCTTACTGATGGAGGATAAAAGATCTCTGCACGACTCCTAAGTACCGAAGGGCAGGGGTACACGACTGAGATGGGGGTGATGGCAATCAGTAGTAGAGTCTGGACTCAGGAACCAGGCTGGGGGGCTCTGACTGCACAGCTTGAGGTTTTGCTTCTGGTGCGAGGAACCCTCAGAAGGGCTGTTCTGAGTCTGGGAACTCCTGAAGTCCTTTCCAAGTGAGGCTGGCCAATGCCCAGCCTGGGACCTAGAGCCCAGGTCTGTGGCGCAGGATCTGCCACCTCAGGAGTTTGTCAAACAGTGCTTCAGACCAACACACTGTTGGAAACCAGATGATTCGCAAAAAGCAGGTTTTCTTCAACCACGTTACACCCCAGAGTGTGTCCCTTTCCTTCCCCGCAGTGGACTGGGAGCCTTGACCTGCAGGCGGCCGGTGTGCCTTTGGGATCCATCCAGGTCCTATTCCGGGCCACAGGCACCGAGCTTTGGTGCTCAGTTCTGCAGGGGTATGCCAGCCAGGTCTGCAGCAGGGTAGTGGGCTCACTTGAGCCACCCTTGGTCACCCCGAAACACCCCATATTAACACCCAAAGGCTTGTGGGTGGGTGTGAATGCTCACAGCATTGGGCTCCATGGCCACTCAGAGAAAGGACTCAGGCTCCTCCTCCTCCTCCTCAGAGGCTCAGGTTCTGCTCTGTCCCTGCTCACCTGAGCCGGAGCCTGGGAGTTACAACAGTCCCCAGGCACACACCCTGCCCTCTGTCTCCACAACTCTGTCACAGAAGACAGTGTAGCTCAGTCCCTGTTAGCTCAGTGGGACCCTCCTGGCCTCAATTTACCCCTCTCTCCCAACCCCTACCTTGTAGCCAAAATGGCCTTCATGAGCTTCTGTCTGACCTGACTGTTCCTTGTTTAAAAACTGAATTCTGCCAGCTCCTGCCCATGCTTCAGGGCCACTCTCAGTGGCTCCTTCATATCTTCCTAGGAAAGCTATTCCTTAATCTTTTTATTTCGTTTCGAGAGTATTATATCTGTGGTAGATAGAAAAATGCTTCCCCTTGGCGATGTCTATCTTTGAAGCCTGTAAATATGTTACCTTACATGCTTTCTTAGTCTGTTTAGTCTGTTTTCTATTGCTTTAACAAAATTCTCGAGTCTCTGTAATATATAAAGAGAAGGGGAGCCAAACATGGTGACACATGCCTTTAATTTCAGCACTTGGAGACAGAGGCAGACAGATTTCCGAGTTTGAGGCTAGCCTGAAATACAGAGTAAGCTCCAGGACAGCCAGGGCTACACAGAGAAACCCTGTCCTCGAATCAAAAGCCAAAAAACTAAAAAAGGAAATAAAAGAGAGAGGTTTAGGGGTTCAAGGGTATTGTGCTGGCTTTGACCTGGCTCTGGTGAGCACCTCATATAGACGGTGGTATAAGGATGTCAGCAGTGTATACAGGATCAAGCCATTACAGGTGAGTCAGGGAGCCAGAGGGAGGCCGAGGGGGAAGGGAAGTAGGGAGGGAAGTAGGGAGGGAAGGAGACTCTTCCTTATCCTGATAGGACCAGCCTCACTGTGCATCAGGGGGTCCTCCGTGGAGAATAGGAAATGGGACTGATTCCAATTCACAGCCAGAAAGCTTGGCTCCCTAATGCCCCCCTTCTTGCTGTCCATATCCCAAACCATGCAAGTGTGGTCTCAAGTCACTCTTCCCTAGGTCTCTGAGGTCCCTTAGTTTTCTTTCCTACTCCAGCTTCTACCCCGGAACCCCCAATCATAAGCAAGATGTCAGACTCCGAGGCCAGGGAACACCCCTGCTCCAGGAACCAACACAGTCCCCCCATCCTCATTTGCAATGAGGGGACTGAGCGTGGGAGACAAAGAGATCAAAGTTGCCAAACCATGACATGGAGGGGACAAGACAAGAACCCAGGCTGGGCCTCACTTGCCTCTCCGGGGACTCTAGACAGCAGGATCAGAAGCCCTTTTCTCAGATGGGGAACTGAGGAACAGACGTTCAATCCCTTGGGTGCAGTCGGTTGGTTGAACTACGGATCTCGTTTCCTAATCTCTCTGCACTATTCTGAAAGATGGAGAAACTGAGGCCCGAGGGCTTTTCCAGGGCCGTGTATGAGCAGAAAGCAGGCGGTTGGAGTTCGACTCAGAGCACTCCAAATCCACGATAGGGGGAAGTGCCTGGGCCGAGTGGAGCCTGGCTAGCTTGCCGCCTTCAATTAGACCGTTTGCTTTTCTGACCAGAGGACGATTTAACTAATAGCATCAGTTTTCTGACATTATTGATCGACCAAGATTAAATATGTTTGTCACAGTCAAGTGGACTAATCACTTTATTGTATTTCAAATACTAATTTCACCAGATAGATGTTGGGGGTTGGTGACCCAGGGGAGGCTGGAGGAGATGGGCGCGAGCGTGGAGCGGGTTCAGGAAGGCAGGGGAGCAGATCAATGCAGCGGATCCGTCTGGAGGTGGCCAGAGCGGGCAGGCTTTCCGGTGGCCCGTGGTACTCAGCCTCGGGGAACCTGCATCCTCTCCAGCCTCCAGGCACGCTTGAAATTTGTCTTCTCAGGAGAAGCAATTTCTCAAGCATTATTGGAAAATGGTAGACATTCCCAAATAGCTACTCTAAATCAGCCCTCAGCTGCGCCTCTTGAGCCTGCTCTCACGCCGCTAGATGCAAATGCTGCTTCTCTGGGCCATTAGCCGTTCCAGGAACCACCGCTTCACAGCAAAAGCTGGAAATGAACTCATCCGTCTTTCAAGTCTGGCTCTGCCATTCCCATAGCTCAGCGTGTTAGACGGGAGCCCTGGGTTTCTTAATCAGCCCCTGGCCTGAGTGCAGAGGGGCCAGTGAGACATACACACAGAAGCACACAAACGTGTGGGCACACAAACGTGTGGACACACAACACAAATGTATACATCCATCCACAAAGTGTGCACACACGCACACTCACGATAGGTGAACACAGATATAAATATGTGATGCTCCGGTAGCCACACAGACAAGCTCACACAGGTACACCACTGCACATGCTCACATGCAAAACACAGGATTCTGGGTCTGGCAAGAAGACCACGGAAAGGCCCTTTCTGCCAAGCCTGACTGAATGCACTTGACTTCGGTCCTTGGAACCCACATGGCAGAAGGAAAGAGCTGACTACTGCAAGATGTCCTCCACACATGCATCACGGCATCCACTGTTGCCCCTGGGGCTAAAGAAAGGCAGATAGTTCTCCTCCGTTATTGGACTTCCGTGGCTCAGGCCTTGGGGAGAAGATACAGGCAGAGCTGGTTTCCCCACTGGGCATCAGGCCCCAATGGATAACACTCCCAGCTCTCAGGAGCATGCGCTGGAGTGGGGTCCTCTAGGGGAGAGCCCTCCAAGCTGCTCACTGAACCCACAGGTTAACTGAATGCAAATCAGTTCTTTGCAAGGAGCCTGGTGTCTCTCATCCCTGTAGCTTTCAGGCCAAGTCGGCTCTGAACTATGGGTTTGGCATTTTCCAGCCCTAGTTGGTAGAAATATCCTTGTCCTTAGAGGAGAAGGGGCTCAACAAGGGGCGGAACCATTGGTGGCCAGCTGCAGCTGGAGCTGGGGCTTGCTGACTCGCACACAGGTAGGATGCAGACCCGTGGTGATTGCTGGCCAAACCCACCTAGTGTCTGAAGGGGGCCAGGGCTGCTCGCTGCTCCTTCCTCAGGCTTGTCATGGTGGCTGCATTTCCTGGCCATAGCTTGCCCTTGAGCAGAAGTTCTTTTTTTTTTTTTTTTTTTTTTTTTATGGGTCACTGAGGCTTTTATTCTGCATGTAGAACCACTGGGGCAGGGGTCTTTCCTGTGGCCACCCTAGAGATTACACTGGGCTCCAGACACTAGCTTGGAAGTGAAGTGACAATGATTTGGACCAGTCACATGATTACAAAGCTGGGGTTCCCAGCAGGGCTCCAGGTGGTCGGGCGGACTGAAGACATCTAAGGAAGCAGTGGCATGGGAGAGGCAAGCACTGGGCCGGCCTTGAGCCGCCTTGATGACGTCAGGGATGGGGTGTAAGCAGCTGGTGGCTCCAGGGATCTGCATCCACTTTACTTGGCCAGGGGGTTCCTGAAGCACCTGCCGGCAAACTTGGCCTTGCTGCCCAGCTCTTCCTCGATTCTAAGAATCTGGTTGTACTTGGCCAGGCGCTCGGATCGGCAAGGGGCACCAGTCTTGATCTGCCCAGTGCAGAGCCTCACTACCAGGTCAGCGATGAAAGTATCCTCAGTCTCCCCAGAGCGATGGGACACCATGACGCCCCAACCATTGGACTGGGCCAGCTTACACGCCGAGCAGAAGTTCTTAATGCTTTACACTGTGGCCTTTGCAGAGAGAGCTGCGTGGAGAAAGGCTGCCTGAGCAGCAGGCCTGAGCGGGTACTATTTGAAGTATCATACTTTTTGTGACTCGGAATCTGTGAGATCTGGAACCTTCCTGGGGCGCTTTTCAGGCTCCGGAAGATCATCGCTGGGAATCCTAGTGGGTTAAAGAAGATAGAAAAATCCCTGGCATCTCCGCAGGGAAACATGGGAAGGCAGAGGAGCGAGGAGCAGCTTTGCTGATCACACTGGGTCTCTGAGTGTCAAACCAGAGAGCATGTGTAAAGCACGTAACCCGGCCTCTTAGTTTCTGCTTGTGCTAGGCAATTCCAGATGTTTTACCTCTTGAAGAAAAAAATCTTTTAATACATAATGGAGTACCCAATTTGGGGGGGAGGGGTGTGGAATTTCCTCGTTCCCCTCCTGGAGCCAGGCAGCAGGCCAACCTCCAAGGCATTTGTTAAAAGCCAGACCTAGGAAAGGTTCCCCAATGGGCTTTGAGGCCCTGTGGATTTGGAGTCCAAAGGCCTGTGCTCCAGCTCTGTGTCTTTGACCTCAGCAAGTTGCCTGAGGCCCACGGAACCTGGGGGTAAGTTGGTGCTGAATACCAAACCATACACCCTCAGAGCAGGTAAAGTTGACGGCCAACAAGGAGACATAAGAGGCCAGGGCAGGGAGAAGCATGTTCACAATGACCATGCCCTGGGAAGGAGGTATTCTCTCCCCATTGTCCCAGACTCCACACAGACTTTCAGAGCCTTTGTCAAGCAGGGAGGACCCAGAGGGCATAGCAGGGTCCTTGGCAGACTGGCCTTAACATTTCAGGAAGGAGTTACCAGTGTCCTTCCTCGGTCCTCAGCAGGGTCACCACTAACTCCCTTTCTCGGTAACACCATGGGGCCTTGCAGTTGTATATACTAGGGACCACTCACTGCTTCCCAAGTCCCCACATTCCCTGACTCCAAGGATTCTGCTCCCTTATCTCTGGATGCTCCCTCTCTGCAGGTTCCTGGTCATCAGTCCTTGAAGGCCAACATTTCTAAGACTGTATTTCTGCCTGTCTGTCCATCCGTCCATCCATCCATTCACCCACCCATCATGTATCGTCTAGCTATATTGTAGTGAGCCGGACAGGATCGCCATTACAAGATGGCGCCGACATCCTGTCTTGTTGGAAATAAACAACTCCATATTTGGCTATGCCTTTGAGAGCGGCATGTCCCCCGCTTCCTGCATGCGCGGTGGATAAGGGTCCTTGAGCCCAATGCGGTCTGGTGTCAGCTGTTGGTGGCAGCCAATCACAGGGCGACCCGTGTGCCAATTCCCTATTTAAGCAGCTGCCTCAGTGCCCTCGGCCCCTCTCTTCCTGCCCTTCCCTTCCTGCCCCTCGTTTCCTGCCCCTCTCGCTTCCTGCTCCCCATCAATCAAGGGCACTCCAGTAAAGCGTGATCTGAGTAGAATCCTGGTGTGGTGGTTGTTCTTTCTCGCTGGTCGAGAAGTCCGCCGCACTATATCACCTATCTATATCAATCAATCAACCATTGTCTATCTCTCCAGTCTATCAATCATCTATATATCCTCTCTCTACCCATCCCTGAAACACCTTGCCCACCCCATGTCCTCTGTCACATGTTGGGCTTTCCGAAGACCGTTTGGAGCAGCCGGCTTACGGATCCATCTGCCTACGTAACTCTTGCACTTGCTCCCTGCAGTGGTTTTTCTCACACTGCCAGCTCACGCGCAGGCAGTGTCTGGTGCTGACTCAGCAACTCAAGACCCTCAGAGTTTAGGTCTCTGGTTTTCACCTTATGGTTATGTGAAGGCAGAGGCGGTGCCAGCCATTCCATATGCATTCTAGACGAGAAAAAAGAAGACATGGAAGGGGGGGGGCACAAACCCAATTCTCTTTAAAGAGCCCTCCAGGAAGCTCCACTCAACAGTTTCCCCTAATGCACCTTATACCTTAGTAGACATGCCTGCCTTACAGACATGGCAGAGTGTCCTGTCTGCATGGAGTTTTAGTAGGCATGCCATCATCACTTCGTGGAGTGAGTAAGCGGTCAAGGAGGGGTTACTTCTCTTCAAAACCCTCCCCTGTCTGCAACCCTCCCCTGTCTTCTCACCCCTCCTGCACCCCCATCCCTTCTACTGTATCCCTACCCATGACCAGGGTAGCCTCACTGCTAACTTGAGCCCTAGGCGCATCCCCCTCATCAGCACCTCCAGTGTCTGTCTCTTGATGCCTCCAGATCAGACTCCCCAGCATAGAGACCCCAGGCTGGCATTTTTGACCCTGAACTTTGAAGAATAACCATGATCTCTGGGAAGCAAAAGTTGGGGCTTTGCTGCTATGCTGCTGGTGGATTTCAGAAAAGAGCATCTGGCTCCAGGGGCTGGGCGGCTGCTCCAGAGTGAACAAACACATTAGCTCTGCCGTGCCCAGATAATGAATAGAGAGAGGCTCCTCCATCGCGCTGATTTATATTGTTATGGCTTCTTCCACAGGCCAAGGCGCGCATCCTTCCGCCTCCCACCTTCCCTATTTGCTACAGCAAGGAAATCACATTTTTCACGACTCCTGGGAATTACCGGATGGCCGCGGCTTTATTTGTTAAGGATTGAACTTGGCCATTTCTCCAGCGGGGGCTGAGTCCCGCTGTCACGCACAGCTTCTCATCCAGAAAGACACGGTGGAAAAGACATCAGAAGCAGGACCCAGTGTGAGAGCGACAGTCTGGCAGGACCCCCAGGACTGGGAGGCTAACAGGGTCTCATGGCAGGGAGGCCCCGATGCCACTCTGCTGGAGGGGAAGAGGTGAGACTTTGAAAAAGGAGTGAGAAGAATTGGGTCGCATCTAAAGCCTCAGTCAGCCGCTGAAGAGTAAATCATCCAGAGGCTGAAAAGCAGGCCAGGCCTCCCAGGGCAGGAGCTTGGGGCCTGCTGGCCTGGGGGCTGTGGTGAGGATTTACTGGGGTGTCCAAACCCAAGACCTTGGCTACAAATTTTTCAGTGCATATATGCACTTCCCTGGGGCTACTGTCCAGAACATTCATTAATTCTCAAAGGCCAAGAAGTGCTGGTCTCATCAACCCTGTCCCCACAGGGAGGGGACCAGCCATATTCCCCCCGTAGGAACAAGTCAGGACTGGGAAGGTTTTCTTTAAGATAAAGGGAGGGACTTTAACAAGCAGAACCCTCCACATGTTTTAACTCTTTCTACAGTCCCACAACCCTATAGTTTCTAGGCAGAGAGTTCCGTTAGGCTATGCTAACATGAAGTAGTAATTTGATCTTATTAGGTGCATATACATGAGCATAGTTACATATTTGTATCATCTCCATCCTGTTCACAAAGATCCAGGGACGGAAGAAAGTCAGGGAGAAACACGGACCTGGCCTTGCTGTGTTTTCAGCAGAGAAGCCATAGCCACCTCTGTCCCCTCCCATCCTGTTGCTGTGGAATTTTTGTGCGTCTTCATTTAGAGTCAGATGGGTCAGAGACTTATCCATGGGAGGCCAGGGCGAGAGCCGAGGCCGGGTGGCATGGTGTCACACCCTGTTAGCAGAAGCAAATGATGGTTGTGCACCTTTCAAGGCTGTCCCAGGCTAGTGAAGTCCCAGATCGCTGCTCCACCAGGGACAGCCTGAGTGATCACCTCAGCGGTGATTAATGCAGCCTCCCTCTGCCAGCCCTAGGTCTGCAGCCAAGGGCCGCTGTCATTTCTTTATTCTTCCGCCCCGCCATTATTGAAAATCAATAAACTGTCCCAGCCCAATGAAGTTCAGTCACTGGGATGGAGTCCATAAATCAAATAAAAATTAAATTGTATTTAAATAGGAACTAGGAGTAAGAAGGGCTGTGCTGGAGTAGGGCTAGAGGGCCCAGAGGATGAACAAAACAAGTACCACTTGGCCGGAAAGGTGAAAACTGATTTCTCTTGGGGAGCATCTCACCCCGGCTCTCTATTATCCAGCTCTGAAGGATGAGGCCCAGAGTCCCCTTTATCACACAGCAGGGGCCCCTGATCCAAACCTGGGACCACCCCAGAACCCACTGCTCTTTTTCCTCTCCCATCCGGCCCTAGATCAACTCAAAGCAACAACCGAACTGACATGAAGTTGAGAGGAAATTCAAGAGAGAGGGTCCACACAGTCAGGCCCTTTGCTCTTTTTTTTTTTTTTTTTTTTTTTTTTTTTTTTATGTTCCCACCTTTGTGTTCTAAGATCCTAATCGGTGTCTTCTGCCAGTAACTGCCACCAGAAAAGGGTCAAGAGCTGGCACAGGGCTGGGAAATCTTCATCTTCTCCCAGCCAAGGAAGATCTAATACCATGGATGGAGTGGGGTCCTCAGAAAGGGTTTGTCTTACTAGCGGGCCTGACAGAACCCTAGACTAAGGCGTCTGGAAGCCCAGGAAGGATCTGACCCATGTGTGCGCCGGATCAGAACACAGTGCTATTTAAAGGAACACAAAATCTGGCAAAGAAGCAGAGCAAACGTGCAGCGCCTACCTACAAAGGGAAAAAAACACCCAGCGGTCTAAGAGGTAGGAAAATATGGGCGGTAACTCGATACAGATGGTGAAATCAACAGATGAGAACGTTAAAACCGCGATCCATCGGGTCCGCGTGACCCCAGTGCAGAGAGGTTTCAGATCCCAGGGGATACGTGAAATGGGATCTATCTATGCAAGTAACTTGCTCAGCAAGAAAGGAATAGATTACCGACGCTTGCAACAGCACGAGCAAATTTTAAAGCCATTATGCTGATTGCACGTACATGAAATCCTAGAGAAAAGTCAAACCATGGTAATTGGAAGCAGATCTGTGGCTGTAGGATGGGTGGGGGCGGGAACTGACCTGTAGGGGGCAGAATGGAGCTTTGGGGAGGGGTCAATAGAAACGTTCTTGTCGTTAATTGTGGGGATGATTATGAGTGTGTACGTTTGTCAAAACTCACTGTAGGGGGCTGGAGAGATGGCTGGGCAGTTAAGAGTGACAACTGCTGTTCCTAAGAGTCTGAGTCCCCCATGTTGAGGGTCGCACAAGAGCTGAAATTCCAGCTCCAGCAGAATCTGATACCTTCTTCCAGCCTCCTAGGCAACTGCACTCCTGTGCCCCCCCCCCCCGCAAAGACTCACACGTACACATAAAGAAACATAAAATAAATCTTAATAAAAAAAAAAAACTCACTGTCGGGGAGGGTATGGTCATGGCTCTAAGAAGAGGACGAGAAATCTGTGGACATGAAGTATCCGGACTGCGGTGGTTGATAGACCAACCTACACGCGATATCACGCAGAGGAGCAAACACACACATACAGCTGAACACAAGCACATGGCGAGAACCTCGTAGAGGTGGGGGGCGTTTGTCAATGCCAACGCTCAGGGCGTGACGTCGTATTTCAGTGCTACCATCTGCTACCCCCAGGGTAAAGGGTACACGCGAGAAGGGGTGCAGGGGAGTTCTGTAATGGTTCTTCCAACTGCAAATTTTAAATAATTCCTCCATAGAGCTGATTTTTGCCATATTCCACACGAACTGTCAAAGCTGTTTCTTCTCATAACCGGCTCTTTCTTGTCACGTCGGCTTCCACAGAACACGTACTGCACCGAGACGCATGCTAAGGAGATGTCAGAGCTTCTCATGGTTTTTTCTTTTTTCTTTTTTAAGCCCACAGGGGAAATCGGCGGCTTTTCTGTTATCCAAGGATGATTGGAAAAGTTATGGGACACACCTGAGATTTCACCCAAGGGTTGGAGGGGTAATGAACTACAAAGAACCAATTTGAAGAGACATTGGAGAAAAAAAAATTAATGTATTTTCTACTTGTATCCTATTTAACTTGGATTGTCCAAAGAAATAGATATAGCTTATTACATTATGATAACAGGAGATGGCCTGTATTATTCGTCTATCGCCCAGTTAGCTTCAGCTGTCAACTGGACACATCCCAGAGTGATTAAGAGCGTCTCAATTGGAGGATTGCCTGTATCAGATTGGCCTGGGGGCATTTCCTTGATTGTTAATTGATGCAGGAGGGCACAGCCCACCATGGGCTGTACCAGCCCTGGGCAGGTGGTGCTGGGTCATACCAGAAAGCTGCCTGAGCCTGAGCCAGAAGGAGAAAGCTTGTGAAATGGGTTCCTCCATGATGTCTTCTTCAGTTCCTGACTGAATTCTTACCCTGACTTTCCTCAGTGATAAATTATAACCCGGAAGTGTAAATGCAATAAACCCTTTCCTTTCCAAGTTGCTTTTGGGCATGGTGTTTATCACAGCAACAGACAGCAAACAAAAACAAAATTGGTACCAGGAATGGGTGGGGGGGGGTCTTTGTTGCAAGCGTCTCTGCATCTTCGACAGCAGACTCTCTTTGAGGACTCCAACTTTGCCACCTGGTGCCAAGTCTCAGCCTCTCTCCAGGATTCTTCATTCCTTCGAGACCAAGTACCATGTGGGAGGCTGATATATTATTTGCTAAATTCTGCTGCCAACTTGATGTGTAGACTTCAGACGCCGGACTGCAGCTTCGGTGTGATGGTCTGAAGAAACATTACCTGGAAAATTTCACCTCAGTGATGTTAATCTCATTAACCTCAGCTGACTCTTCAGCCTAGCTGACCAACAGTCACAGATTTTCAACACAAAGTAACACACAAATGGTCCTGAGAAAGCCTTTGCATCTCCCTGGAACATCACACGCCCAGGCTTCTATTCTCTGCAATTTTTCCCCCTAAATTCTTATCTTCCAAGGTCCCATTGAACAGTGCACTAGGCTATGAGCACTCAGCAGCTTTTCCAGCTTGGTGTTCCAGATACTTCCACACACTTTCCCCAAACAACAGGGTCATATCTGCAACCACAACTAACCTCTTTGAGAATTGTTTTATTTCTTCCAGGCTGCTGTAGGAAGTCTTACAGCTTGAGGCTACCCACCTACTGGGGCGTGGCCTCTTAGACCATATATGCTAATGCAGAGCCTGCATCAGCCCCTTCTCTTCCACTCCCCCATCTTGCCTTCCCCTGCTCTTTTGGATTGCTGGATTCGATCTCTGTTCTCCATTCAAACAGAGAATTCTGATTTGTGAGTTTACCCCTAAATAAATAACCATCTATTTCTCAATTCTGAGCTAGTGTGGGATTTCTTTTAATCATCCCTTCCACACCAGGCTCCTGCATATCCCAACCTAGAAGACCTTTTGTAGGTGTCCAGTGCCTTAGTCCTATTTCTGTCTTTGGCATTAAATGGGGCCCCAATAGAGTCAGCCCATATCTGTTCTGAAGTTACAGGTTTGATCTAAATTGGATCAAAAAATGTTTTGCATCTGTAGTGAACAAGTACAAACTTCTAAAGTTGTATTATTCCCCAAACAATACAGTACAGATGATGCTTACATAGTTTTGGTTTTTTTTTTTATTTTTTGCATTGAATAGATGTAATCTAAAAATGGATTGTTGGGCCTGCTCTTCCATATTCCTTTGCTGTTGGCATCTAGGCTCAGCCAAGTCCATGTATTTGCCTTTAGATAGAGACTATTGATACAAAGAAGTAGGAGTCTAGAAAGATCCATTTCTGGCCGTGAGCTAGAGAAATATTGAGTTTCCAGTCACAGCAGCTAAAACCTGATGACCATATGACATTGTATCTGGCATATAGAGATACAATGCTGATGGCTGCAGGGGCTTCCCCAGATCCATCTGGGGCTCTATAATCCTGACTGCTGTCTGGTCTCCTTCATCTTCCTTGCCGGCCCTCCAGTCCTTACTGAGAATCTTTCTTTCTGATGCTGTCAGTGGAGGAGACGGACAATTAACTGACAAACAAATTGCACAGCTTATCTGCAAGTGAACGATGTTATAAAGTGAAAGAAGGACAGGGAAGGAAAATGGGGACAGCTGGGATGGGGTGGAGGGGGCAGACCTCACAAAGAAGGGATGCTGAGCATCGGCACAAAGGCAGAGATGGGGTCTCACGCACAAGGGGTCCTGGGGTCAGACTACACAGAGGGCTTGGAAGCCAGTGGGAATAGCAGGGTGGTTAGAGCAGAGGACCAGGGGAAGAGACTGGAGAGTTCCCAGGCAGCCAGGCGGTGGCCTTGGCAGTGACTACAGGGACCAAGCAACAAGCCATAGATACGTATTACAGCTTGGATAATAAATGTGCCCCCAAAGACTCACAGATTCAAAACATTGCCTTCACGGCCACAGTGTTCAGCCTGGAGAAGTCATTGGATCATGGCGACTGCAACCTCATCAAGAGATTGATTGGTCCCTTAGTACTGAGTGGACTGTGACGAGGTGGGACCTATTTAAAGGAAGTGGCTGAAGACGTGCCTTGAAGGGTGTGCCTTGTCCCTGTCACTCTCACTCTTTCCTGGTGGCCACAAAGCAGCTTTCCTTCCGCTTGCTCTTCAGCCATGATGTTCCCATCTCACAGGCCCAGAGGCAGCAGAGCCGGCTGTGCACGGAGCAAACGCTCTCAGAGTGCCAGCCATGACACCATGCCTTTCTTCTGTGCTTGTTTCAGGCCTTTGTTTTTGTTTTCTTTCCGTTTGGAACAGGAAGCTGGATACGCAGACTGGCATAGGAGCAAGCCCATGGGTCATCACAGTGTGCCAAGCCGAGAATGTGGTGGCTTGAGCTTGGTGCTACCAGCCGTGAGCCCAGATCTGGAGATAGACTGGAAAAGAGTCAGTTGGATTTGGAGCCAGGAGCCCGAGTTGGCACAAAGGGTTCTGGGCAGAATCACTGGAAGAAGGAGCTATTGTCTTCTGAGGGAGGACAGTGTGTAGCATAGTCTGAGAACAAATAAGGAGTCTCAGAAAGTTGCTGTTTCTTTTTGCTTTGGTTTCTAAAACAGGGTCTCACTATATAGTCACAGCTGGCCTGGAATTTACGATGTAGACCAGGCTGGTTTCGAACGGATAGAAATCTGCCCCTCTCTGCCTCTGGGATCAAAGCTCCTATGCCAAGTCTGTCAGAAACTTTCCTTGTGTTTATGTTTGAGGGTTTTGTTTTGTTTAGATTTTAAAATTTTTTTATGTGTATGAGTGTTTTGCCGACATACATGTCTGTTCACCACATGTGTGCCTGGTGCATGTGGAAGTTGTCAGATCCCCTGGACATGGAGTTATGAGTGGTTGTGAACTGCCACATGGGTGCTGGGAACCGAACCTAAATTCCCTGTGAGAACAACGAGTCATCTTCACTACCAAGCACACACCTTTAATCCCAGCCCTTGGGAGGCAGAAATCCGAGCCCTTGGGAGGCAGAGGCAGGTGATCTCTGAGTTTGAGGCCAACCTGGTCTACAGAATGAGTTTCATGACAGCCAGGACTACACAGAGAAATTCCATCTTGAAAAACCAAAACAAGCCAACAAAAACTCCTTTTCCAAATAATGATATGTCTCTCTCAGACAGACAGACAGACAGACGATAGCTCTTTCCCACTGGCTCTGTTAACCAGGAGAATAATTACTGGTGTCATGTGAAAAAGAAAAAACCCAAGAAGTTTGCCAGGGAGGTGACACTGTGTCTTGGGTCCCTCAAGGCTCCTTTGCCCGCTGCTGAGGACCCTGGCTCACACCTGGGTTGGGCTAGCTGACCGCTGAGAGCCAGATGACCAAACAAACTCCAGGAGCCTGGAGATGCTGGGCTATCTATCAGTCAAGAACAGAAAGATGCTTTGACACCATTCCCAGCCTCCAGACTGTGAAGGGCTCATGCCCACTGCCATGTCTACTCCATCACTACCCTACTCCAAAAGGCAGCAGGGATACTGGGAAGGGCGTAGGGAATTAGATAGGCAGAGGCATAGACAGAGGCCACAGTGCAGGCAAAGACACACTTCCTTTGGACAGGAGCAGACGGTGGGTGCATGTCTGACTCTTTGTAGTTTCTGGAGCTCTTTGACACTGTCTCCTTACCATGCTCTGCAATTGTGGAGGCCCAAAAATGTGAGCCTATTTCCACCTTGTCTGAAGGTCAGAGAATTTTAGCTTGTTCAGAATTGTTGACAACAACCAGGGCGACAGGTGCTGAACCAGGATGTGGTGACTCGGTTCTTTTGACATGAAGATGACATATACAGGTAGATCCACTCCATCCTAACAGAGGGTCAGGATAAGCAAGCATCCTTCTGCTCCTTCTGTAACAGGAGGTTTAACCTGGGGAGGAGCTGTCTTCAGTATGCTTGGTCTGGTGTGGGTTCACTGCCTACAACAGAATGCTAATGACTTGATGTCTCAAAGTGTTAAAGCAGTTAACTGTTCCAGCTGTCCTTTGTATCGTGTTAAAGAAGTCTTTTGTTGCCTTCTTCCCCCTTTTGCATTGGGGTATAAAAGTGTATGGAAAACTGGTGATTTCATTATTCACTGGAACTCCCTCCCAATACTATCCTGTTTTCTATTTTATTATTTTTACTTGCATCTTTGTATTTTTTACTATTTTTTCTGATCCTCATACCCCTACCCTGGTAAGTGGTATTTTTGTCGAGGCTGGTCTTGACGGAAAGGGAAACGGAGGCTCTAGGGCCACGTGCTAAAAATCAGCAGAGCTGAGATTTGAACTCAAAGTTCTTTGTGCTTCTCAGCCCCGCAGAGGCTCTGAAGCTGATGACTGGGACATCTATGTGTCAGGGTAATGACAAATGAGTGTGTTATTCCTCAGACCAGCCATGCCACCTTTGTGACTCTCAGTCAGGGGTGGGAGGCAGGCGCAGGCACCACAGGACACAGGACGGATCTACCACTGCCTGATCTAAGGTGTTTTTATTTAGATCCCCCTCATGGTGCCTCCCGGGGACAGCCAGGGAAAAAGGCATGTTTTGATTCCAGCAGATCTGTGTACCTTTGTGCCAGCCTGTCTAAGCCCAAGGAGAAAGAGAGATGATAACTTCATTCCCACTTGGGGGGCAACTGGTTGTGTCTGGAAGCATTTGAACATCCCATAAAGCTCATTTCTTTTGCAAATGAGCCAGATAACACGGCACACTTCAAAGTGAAATTCCGTTGGGTTTTCCATCTGGCAGGCCTCTGGGGGAATGAGCCTAGCGCTGCCTTTGTTAATCAGGTCCTAGGAGTTGGGATTTTACGCTGAAATACGAATAACTATGCATTTGTGGGGAACAAAGCCAAGATGTGATCTCAACGGCCATTTGGACCAAAATTCCTCACTGCCTGCTAGCACTCCCTGCTCCTTCCACTCAGCTTGCTTCTTTGGTCCAGACAGCTAGAAGCTTTTGTCCCTGCATCCAGAGGGGGTGGGCATGACTGGGCACCCTGCCCTTGACTGCCACGCGCTCTTGGCAAGAACTGTTGCCTGTGTGAGTCTGCGGCTGTCTGTGTAAAGCCAAGGGCTCCCATAACCCCAGGACACAGCTCCCCAGAGTCCTGCATGACATGGACCCTGCTCCCGGTGGAGAGGGTAGCCGCTAAGCTCACATTTCCTGGACCCCACTGTGGTGAGTCATGGTGCAGAGTAGATGTATTAATAGGGTACACTCGCTTGAGTTTTGAAAGTCAACAGTGAAGAGTTCCATAGTCCTATGTGGTCAAATATTCTTCTTAGTCCTTCTAACAGACTCAGCACTCAGGCCTGGAAGATAGCATTGATTGTCCCTTTTCATGAGCTCCAAGCTGCTTGCAGCCCGGGTGTGCCTGGAGGCTTAAAGAACAAACCTCAGGAGGCTCATGATAGAGAGAGACATAGGCCAGGCCAGAACAACAGATGGAGACAAGGACTGATGGAGGAAGGTCACTGGCTAATATAGAAACTGCCTTGGCCCATTAAATAGGCCCAGCCTTATTTAGGTGGGTGGAGTAAACAGAACAGAATGCTGGGAGGAAGAGGAAGTGAGCTCAGATTGGATAGCTCTGCTCTCTGAGGCAGATGCAATGAAGCTCTGACCCAGGATGGACGTAGGCTAGAATCTTCCTGGTAAGCGCACCTTGGGGTGCTACACACATAAATAGAAATGGGCCAGGCAGTGTTTAAATGAATACAATTTGTGTGTTGTTATTTCGGGGCATAAGCTAGCCAGGCGGCCGGGAGCCGGGTGGCAGGAACGCAGCCCGCAGCTCCTACTACAGAGGACATTGGAGTCAGGCCACCAGGGAAAATTGTTTCAGTGCTAGAGACGCAACACACACACAGGGCTCCCTTTGAGAGTTGTCTTAAAATGGGCTTTCACCTTCACTCTTCCCTGCCCAGCTGTGAGACTCTGGCAAACCAGAGCTCTAGCTGTGTGAGTCCATCTGTCCCTCCACAGGCTGCGGCACTCCAATAGCCAGTTTCTGAGGCACACGCCAGTGAACACTACTCACCCAAGTTCCCAGAGTCCTGCTAACATTTAGACAGAGCTCATCACCACACTGACCTTGTGTGACCTTTTTTCCCCCCAGAAGGGCCTTTTCTTCTCTGTCCCTATTTGTCACAACCACGGAGTATACTCTGTCCAACCTGTCTCACAAAAACCCAGTGCCCAGGACGGACAGAGTGTAGTTGAACCAAGTCCTACGTAGAAAGCCCAAGTGCATGCCTGGGTCACTGAGGAAGCTGAAGCGAACATCAGCCTTGGACTTTCAGGGCTGCATCTGTAACCTGTGCGCGTTCAGCCTTCAGAAGAGCGTGTGCGTAGCCACTGGACGCCTCTGCTGCTCCCCCAGCTAACTGCAGCATTAATTTGGGGCTTCTGACTGTCTCCACACCCCCAGTGCTTCAGAGACTCTGTTAAACTATGTTATAATTAGGACTAAAAAAAGCTTGCAGGTGCATTTTAATATGACCCACAAAAGCAACCGTGTGTGTGTGTGTGTCTTTGTCTTGTGTCCCTAGTGTTGAGACAGGCATCTTTCCCAGTTGCCTGGCTCCAGTGGTCCTCACCTCCAACAGCTGCTCTATGGGGAGGACCATCACAACAGGTGTAAAGTCAAAGGTGAACTGCAAATTTGCAGGCACAAAAGGCAAACTGTGGAGGGCTGATCCAAGTCCCCTGCAGTTGGCTGAACCATCCGGCTCTCCAGCTGTGGCAGAATTGGAAGAAAGAGGGAATGCTCCCTGTAAGCCGGGCCACTGGAACTCTCTTGGTACTGCCATGGTTTGGCTTGTTCACAGTTGGTCGCCCCAGGGGGGCTGTCCATAGGTTTGGGGTTGGGAAGTGAGCCAGGGCTCCTCTGGTTCCAATCCTCATTTCCAACAACACTAGGGCTACAAGGGGTTCTAACACCGGCTTCAAATGTCAGCAGCCAAAGACTAGGCACAGGGTCACCAAAAGATAAATAGTACAGTGGCCATCTACCCAGCTGGCGTTTTTCTCAGCACCCAAGTCCAGTTCTTTATAAAGGTGCAGAGGCCCAATGGCATCGTGAGTCTGAGGGGCACCAAGGTAAAACTTAAAAGGCAGTTCCAACAAGCCCTGCCTCCCAACCTCTCTGTCTCCTTCCCTTTCCCCTTTGCCTTTTTTTCTCCTCCTCTCCCTCCCTCTCTATCTTCATTTAAAAAAACCCAAAACAAAACTACTACATTTCAAAAATATTCATGCTCAGAAATTACCTAAGACATCTAGACCTTTTTAAAAGTTACTGCGATTTCAAGAAAAGGATGTACAGAAAGACTGAGACCCCACTTAGTTAAGCGAAGTCACTCACTGTGTAGCCTTTGAGATCATCTCTGCAATATGACTTTTTCTTTTTTTTTTTTGTCTGTTTTCAAGACAGGGTTTCTCTGTAGCTTTGGAGCCTGTCCTGGAACTAGCTCTTGTAGATCAGGCTGGCCTCGAACTCACAGAGTTCCGCCTGCCTCTGCCTCCCGAGTGCTGGGATTAAAGGCGTGTGCCACCACTGCCTGGCTGGAATATGACGTTTTAAGTCAAGGTAAATGTCTAATACTTTGGCTCTATCATTTCTATTTGCCCCTCATAATTAAACTCACCTGATTTTTTTTAAGTATTATAATTATTAGTGAAAATCTTTGTTCCCTTCCGTTTCTTTGTATGGCCCAGATTCAGGGATTATTGAGGAAACATCCATTTAGAGTTGGGGACAAGGAGTGAGGAGACACTAAGGTCACACAGCTGAGTGGCACTTGATCCTAGACTCCCCGGCAAGGCACAAATCCCGATCAAGTTGCACCCCAGACCTGTACACCTAGAGTTCTTTTCCCCAAGGAACAGAATGTCAGGAAGGGTCAGTCCTAGCCCCCATTAGACCTGACCCATTGGGTGCCCACCCCAGACCCCTCTCAGTGATAAGGTAGAATCCAGGTCTCTCTGGGCTTTGGTAACCTTGTGTGACAGCATAGTGTTAGACCATGCTCGTTCCGGGCTCTCCGAGCTCTGGTACTCTCTGCTCATGAACTTGAACAGCAAAGCAATCAAAAACTTAACATTTTGCAAGCCAGGCAGGTGGCCTGCTTGCCAGCTGGCTGCCGAACCCACGAGCATGGCTTGTCCTGTGCCGGGCTTGGCAGTGATGAGGAGGATGGTTTGGGAATAGGCTCCAGCAGATCGACCTCGCAGATGACTGCCCAGCTGCCGAGCTGACGGGAAGCAGCAGAGGCGGGCAGGGGGGTAGGCAGCCTGGGAGGCAGAGCAGGTGGCCTTAATACAGCAGGTTTAGCAAAGTCACGTCTGGACCTCCTTCTGGGGTCTGTCAGGCTGCTGGAGCGAGAGAAGGGAATGAACTCAAATGCATGGTGCATGATGGGAGAGGTGGGGGTGGAAAACATGCCTGGCAGGGTCTGTGGGTCTTAGCATGGCTGCCTGCACACTGGACACTGGGCATCCAAGACCACAACCAATGCCTGTGGTGTGGAACAAAGGCTGGCCACCAGACTGAAGGGAAGAGATAGAAGACCGAAGCTCAGTACTGGAGGATGGAGCAGGAAGGACAGACAAGTCCTGGATGTACAAGGGGGGATCCAGGATACTACATACATCTTGGTTCAGTCACCCTCTTTGTGTTCTTGGGCTGTGGAATAATCCTCTTATACACTGTAAAAATTTGTCACTTGAATTGGTTTAATAAAATACTTATTAGCTAGTAGCAGGAAGTATAGGTGGGGTAACCAAACTGAGACTGCTGGGAAGGAGAAAGGTGGAGTCAGAGAGTCGCCCCCAAAATGCAGAGAAACAAGATGAGAATGTTGCACTGAGAAAAGGTACCAAGTCACATGGCTCAGCATAGATAAGAATTATGGATTAATTTAAGTGTAAGAGTTAGCTAGTAATAAGCCTGAGCTATTATTGGCTTAGCATTTATAAGTAATATTAAGTTTCCGAGTCAATTATTTGGGAAGCAGCTGCCATGTATTTGAGACTAGGTGGATGGGAGGAAAAATCCAACTACATTCCTGTCCCTCTCAGGGCCTCAGTTTCCTCAGCAATGTGAAGGGGTTCCTGTCTCACCCACATGACTTTTGGAAGCAGACAGAAGTAAGTCAGTTCATAGACAGGAAAGGACTGGCAGGGAGCCAGGGCCAGCCTGAGGCCCCCAGTCCTTGGTCTCACTGGGTACCAGCCTGCTGGCCTCCCACTATCTGTATCAGAGGCCATAAATTGGAGTCAAGGTTGGTGTGGTGGTGGTGGCTGTCCCTCAGAACCTGTCCTCTGGGAGAGCAGTGAGAGACTTTGAGCAGGTGAGAGGGAAGCCTAGGATCCTCCTAGGACACTTCCGGTTACCTGTCCCTCTCGTTGCTTTCCAGCCATCTTACAACCTTAGAAATCGTAGACCCTGCTAACAATGAAAATAATCTTTCACTCATGTGTTTATGTGCATATGTGTATCTGCCATGGTGTACACAGAGGTATAAACCAAACCCAAAAGGCTTGTGGGAGTCTGTTCTCTCCTTCCGCAGTCCCCAGGACTGACTTCCTTCAGGCTTGGTGGTAAGGGCCTCTACCCTTACCATCTTACCGAGCCATCTCAGTGAACCTCAGTGTCCACCTGCCCAGCTCTGGGAATTCTGGGAACCTGGGCACAGCTGATGGGTTCACTTGTTCATTAGTGAGTTAAATCAGAGTTGTATCTGTGAGACCCATTAGCACAGCTGTACTACCATTCATTAATTCAAGACTCCATAGGTCAGCAGTGCAAGCCTGCCTGGCCTGAATTAACCACGTGGGTCTTCTAGAGTCAAGTTATCAGCCAGCAGCATTGCTTCCTGACTCTCTGTGGGAAGAGCTGACTTCTGAACTCATTCTGGTTCTTGGCAAAGTTCAGCTCTGGGAGGCTGGAAGGTTGAGGTACCTCCAGCTGAGCTTACCTCTCCCCAGGGGTTCCTTCTTAGCCAGGAGGAATGGCCAAGAACTCCTCCTCTGTGCCGGCCTGAGAAAGAACCTTTCTTTGTGTGTAGTGTCTATCTTCCTTGTTGGAGTCACCTGAGAGACACACCTTTGGCTGTCTGTGAGGGTGTTTCCAGAGTGGCTTAACTGAGAAGGGAAGACCACCCTGAACTTGAACCAGGGTCATGGGCTGAATAAAAGGGGCAAGGGAGAGCCCTGATAGGCATCTGAGCCACTCAGATGTGAGCAAGCTCTCTGCTGTGCCTTCCTTGCCATGATGGGTGATACCCCGCAACTGTGAGCTAGGATGAGCTTTTCCTCCGTGGTGCTGCTTCTTGGTATTTGGTCACCAAAATGAGAAAAGTAGCTACATGCTCACACTCTGCAGAAGACTGTGTGAGTTCTTTCCGTATGAATTTGTGTGTCCGCCAGCCTCAGCAGAGTCTGCAAACGCATCTCATACTCGACTGAATTCGTGAGTCATCTTGGGTCCTTTTCAGGAAGTCACCAGAGTACAGCTTATGCAGTGGAATGGTTATGAGCCACACATCAGCAGAGAAGCCAACACTCCGCTCCCTCCCCTTCCATCCCTTATCTGGCTGTATCTCAGCTGCAACAGGCCCCACAGGAGCCGGCACCAGACAGATAAAAACATCAAGGCCAGTTCCAACTACACAGAAGATCCTGGAATTTAATTTAACTCCTAACAGACAGTGTGCTGATGCTTCTGTGGGCTCCCAGAGCGGCCTCGTGGAACAGCTGGTAACAGCTGAGGTGGCTTTGCCTTCACACCTCCCTTAGAATCCCAGGGGGTTCCACGGAGGTAAGGATCTTGCAGAAAAACCCACAGATGCCCAGGACCTCAGTTTGGGAAGGAACTGCACAAATCAGTCAGTGACCTTTCTTGTTTTTTAAAAACCACTGAGATGAGACCCTAGGGATCTCCCCAAGGTCTCATGATTTTCCTTTGTTTTCCATGACTAGCTTTAAGAATATAAACAGAAGGCTAGGAAGCAGCTCGGTGGGTAGAGCGCTTGCTGTGGAAGTGTGAGGACCTGAGTTTAGCTGCCCAGAATTCAGGTAAAGCCAGATGTGGGCCTTTGTGCCTGTAAACCTAGCACTGGGGAGACAGAGCCACAGGGCTCCCCGGAGTTCACCAGCTAGCAGGGCTTGCCAAATTAATGAACTCCAGGTTAAGTAGAGTCCCTGTCTCAAAAAATAAGGTGGAGAGTGATTGAATAACACACCCAATGCCACACACACACAGCTTATACACAGGCACACGCACACATCCATCCAGCACATACCACACCACACACACACAGATTACACACAGGCACGCGCACACATCCATCCAGCACATACCACACACAGACACACACACACACACACACACACACACACACACACCGAGACTCTCCCTGCCTCCTCGTGTCTCACAGCTGGGTCACAGCCACCAGCTGAGGGTAGACACTAGGGTGGATAAAGGAATCTGTCTCGCTGAGCTCCAGACAGCCATCCAAGCTCCTCACCTCGTTATCTTTATATTAAATTCCGGCTTTTCATATTAAACCATGACTATTTTTATATTAAACTATGACTCTTCCATATTAAAAACTCTGATTCCAACAGCAGATAATTTAGTGGCAAAGTAGCTTTTAAGGTGAAACAAATATAGGACACATTTTCTGTGGTTTTCTTTTAATAATTTTCTATTAGCAGCTGAGGTTAGCCCTGATCTTATTCCATATAGTGATTAAAATTACACTTCTAACTCGCCGCCTGTTGTGGTTTCTCAGCCAAATGCCTGGGAACTTTCTCCTTCGACCGTAACCTTGGAACCACACCGTCCAAGCTTGTTTATTGGACTGAACTCTGGAACACTTTTTGACGGAATTCAGTAGCATTTAAAGTGTGTTTATTTATTTATTGGGAACTTCTCCTGGCTAGGGCTCTAGGGTGAGTGATTTCTGGAGCAGAGCTGGCCCATTATGAATAAAATGGAACCACGACTCCAAGTAATTCATGATTAACCCAAGAGTGAAGCCGTTAAGAGATCATTAAAAGCAAGGTGGGGTCAGGCATAAGGAAGGCGAGGGATCATCCTGGAAGCGGCCGTCAACTATGTAAACATTTGAATGTCTGCGAGGAAAAGATGCCATAAATAGACAAATTACAGGTGAGACGCTGAAGAAAAACGTTTCTAACTTTCATACTGCCGGTGAATAGCTAAGTAGGACGAAGAACTTTCTCGACACAGAAGGAAAACAGGTCAAGCAGTAAATGTGCAGAAGCCTTGATGAGAGAGCGCTTATAGAGAAAGACGCATGCGCAAACCGAGAAAGAAACACAAAAATAAATCTATCTATCTATCTATCTATCTATCTATCTATCTATCTATCTTATAGTATATGTATCTATATCTATCTTTACTTCCCAGGCCAGCCAGGCAGCGTTGAAAATGACTAAAACTTGATCCTGGTGAGGAGGCAGGGGGATGCTTGGCTGGGAAAGAAATAAGCGAAGAGGCTAATTCAAGGCAACCTGGCAGAGCCCATCAAATGCCCCCGACATTTGTTTTCAGCAATTTATTCTGTACCCTTCCCCATTCAGCTGTGCAAAGGCACACAGCTGAGGTTGTTCACGGCAGCTGTTTGCACACTGAGCTTGAACCGTGTAGATGTCCACTACGAAGAAACAATTGTTAGATGAAGGCCTGGGAAGATAGCTCAGCAGGTAAAACTCTTGTCCGGCAGACCTAATCACCTGAGTTCCATCCCTGAAAATCCCATAATGCTGGAGGAGAGAACTGACTCTACAAGGTTGTCCTGGAACACACGCACAAATACAACTGCGTGTGTGCGCATACACACACACACACTAATAATAATACATATCCATATTAAAAAGAATTAATATGAAAAGATATGAATGGACCTGTCAACCAGGTACATTAATATATATATATAACTTTCACAGTTGCATGAAGGGTTGAAACACAAGATACACTTGTGACAGATACGTATAGTTAAAAGGTCTAGAAGCATAGACACAACATGGAAACATGGGCGTTACAGGGACTGCTTCTAAGGAACTCAAGTGAGAGACTTCCAAGACTCATTAGCATGCTTTTTGTTTGGATTATAGTTCGAGAAATTGCAAACATTTAGAAAAACATGATCCAGCTCCTTTTGCTGGGTCCTGTCCTCTTGCCCAACACAAACCCGTGGATGCGGGAGTCTAGTGTCCTGGAAGACTGTTCGCTTTCGGCTTAGGTGAAGGGATGGTGATGACAACCTCACAAGTTCAGGGACAATGGAGGAGCTGTGGGGAGGAGGCGAAGTGAACTAACTCTGCTTTGATCTAACTAACTCTACAATGTTCTACACCTCCTGCTAATTGCTACAGCATCCCTGGAAAAGCCAGCCACTTGACTCCTGTGGGATGCTGGCTTTCTAGAGAGGATGGAGAACAACAGTAGAAACCACATGCGTCTGCTTTTGTGACAGTCTTGTAGCTATTCCAAGTCAAGTTCAGCGGATTGGCAGATGTCCAGAGCCACCATTGGCACACTCCGTCCACACTGCAGTCTTGAGTGTGTATGCCTCCATCTGCTCAGAACCTTCATGTAGTTGTTGTTTAGAATATTCAGGAGATAACCAAAGCCCATCTTTCCTCTCATCGTGTGTGTCTGTTCCCACTGCCTTGTTCCCCCATCCTTGAACAAGAGTAAGCATTTATTCTTCACATGCATCCCTGGAGCATTTGGCTCCCTCTTCTGTGTGGGGAACCCTGTCCACCATCCCCCAACTCCTCTGAGCTTCATTTAGATTCACTTTGCCACTGGCCAACATCCTCCCCAGAGAGGCAGAATGAGGCTTCCAGCATCCCTATGTGACTTTATGTGAGAAAAAAACCTTAGCAGATGTGGTTAGAGACATTAAAATGGAAATACTCTCTAGATTATCCAGCTGGGTTCGGTGGAATGGGTGTGGAAGAGTCCCCTTTCTTAATGTCCTCATTAACACTAGTCTTTCTCACTTAGATAAAAGTAATTTTTAGTAGGTGTGGATGATACCTTGCTGTGGCTTGAGTTTGTATTTCTCTAATGTTGATATTGAATACTTTTCTTGTGCCCAGCCTTTGCATGTTCTCTTGTGAGTGGTTCTCAGCATTTGGATTCAGGTCCCTAATTCATTTAGAGTGGTGTCCTTTATTTTCTTGCTATGATTTATTTGAGTTACACACACACAATACACACACACACACACACACACACACACACACACAATCCTTAACAGTGTGCCATTTTTTCCCTGTTTAATGGATTGTCTTTTCACTCAGTTGATTATTTCCTTCGTTGTACAAAAGCTTTCAGCTTAATCTGTTTTTACTTTTATTGTTTTTATGTTTGAACTTGTGATAGGTAGATAGATAGACAGATAGGTAGATGATAGGTAGGTAAGTAGGTAGGTAGGCTGAGGAGATAGATCAGTGGTTAAGGGTACTTGTTGCTCTTCTAGAGGACCCAGATTCAATTCCCAGCACCCTCATGGCAGTTCCAAGGGATCTAATGCCCTCTTCTGGCCTCCATGTGCACTGCACATAAGTGGTACACAGACACACATACAAAGCATGCATACATATAAAATAATAATAATAATAATTTTAAATTATTTTTTAAAGATTAGATAATTTGTTTAGATTGATATCAGGAAAATTTTATTTTATTTCTTTGTCCTGTTTTAGCTTTGGTACGGAAGATTCTCTTGAGAACCCATAGTTTAGAAGTCTGTCACCAGTGGGAATACTGAGAGGCCTTGGGACCTCCAGGGCATAGGAGAAGGAAGCCAAGTCAGTTATTGATGCCGCCTGCCAGAGTCTTGGTGCCAGCCATGGCCACTAGAGACATCTGTCTGTCAGTCCAGCTCTCTGAGCTCTGCCTCTGAGTTAAGGCAGCCCAGCTTGACTTTTAGCCTACCCAACCTACGAAATATG